>NC_080186.1:229032521-229335551 GCF_030028045.1 Hippopotamus amphibius kiboko
TTTTGCCTAAGAATGTGGAATTGTTAATAGGGGATGTTTGTTCAGCTTCCCAATACATAAGGAAGGGACGAGACACCATGAAATGTGCTTCAGTGTGTACTTATGAATTCAATTCATTAAATTTATGATGAGTTTATCTTTCTACTTTGCTATTCCATCACTCTGTCGTGTTTCTTATAAGCTTTTGGAGAGTGTGAAATATGTCTCACGTGCATTGAGCATGAAATATGTCTCATATGCATTTATCCTCCTTTAATACCTAGTGTTTTGTGATTATAGGAAGAACTCACTAAATATTTGCTGAAAAAAATTAGATGAATTTGGTGGTTCTGATGTTCTCCAATTTAGCATCTGAAGTTAGAGATAGTAAATATAAATGAGCTTATATTTAACGGAAGTTAAATAAAATTTTGAAAGTAGGGAAAAATAGGAAGAAAATTACCTATCGTTTTACTACCAGAGACTCACCACTGTTGGGGCTTCCTAGGTGGCGCAGTGGTTGAGAATCCGCCTGCCAATGCAGGGGACACAGGTTCGATCTCTACTCCAGGAAGATTCCACGTGCCGCGGAGCAACTAAGCCCGTGTGCTACAACTATTGAGCCTGCGCTTTAGAGCCTGTGAGCCACAACTATTGAGCCCACGTGCTGCAACTGCTGAAGCCCACACGCTTATTAGAGCCCATGCTCCGTGACAAGAGAAGCCACGTCAATGAGGAGCCCGCACACTACAATGAAGAGTAGCCCCCACTCACAGCAACTAAAAAGAAAGCCCACGCACAGCAAAAAAAAAAAGACCCAACACAGCCTATAAGATAAATAAATAAATACATTAAAAAAAAAAAGAATCACCACTGTTAAAGCTTTAGATTATTTTCCTCTAGACATATTTTGTGGAAAGGGAATTTTTATATATAGTTGTAATCTTATTCTATATATAATTTTGTGTCCTGATTTTTTACTTGAAATTATATTAAGTGCATATAATCATTATATGCACTATTTTGTATGTAAGAAATATTTCATAGTAAGATTTTTAAAACTATATGTCCCAGGTGACCTAGTTTTCACCAACAGAATTTTTAAATTATTCCTGCATAGTTTTCTTAAATATTTATTCTTTTAATATCCATATTTCTTATTAGGCTTTCCCCCCTTATTTTGTCTTTATTTATTTTGCTATGTAAAGGGGCTGAAGTAAACCTTTTTGGACATGGATTTTTTTCCTGTTTTTCCTTTGGGTATTTTCAAAGCATAATCTGCCTATTGGCAAACTACTTTTCAGAAGTTTGTGTCAGTGTTTGCTATTTTTGACAATGTGTGAACATTCTAAATTCATTGCAAATTCACCAGCAATGAATATTTTTTACTTTGAAAAATATTGTCTGATTTTAATGAAAAATGATTCCTTACTTTGTTTCATTTTGTGGTCTTATTAGTGCGATCAAACCTTCTCATATATATATGTGTGTGTGTGTGTGTGTGTATATATATATAAATCATTTTTGTTCCTTTATGAATTGTCCATTCATGCCTGGCCATTTCTTTTTCTTATTGAATTGTACGAATGCTTCATTCCGTAAAGTGTGCCGTTTCCTGCAGGTGTAGGCACACACCACTGCCTTAGCTGATGCCCAGGCGAGGGTAGGAAGCAGAAGGGTGCCGCCATCAGCGTGTGCGGCCAGAGCCGGCTGTTTTGTAATACAGTTACTAAATGGTCCCCTCTTTCCGTTAGTTCAGCATTGCAAAAGCCAGGCCTGGCTAGTGATGTGTGTGTGTGACAGGCTTCATTGTCCCCTTCATCTCAGCTGTTATCAGAAAGGTCCAGAAATCGCCAGTCAACGGGGGGCTGTGAGCACATGGTGCTTATGCTGCTCTTGGAGGTCTGAAGTGTTGCAGCTACTCAATATAGTTTGCTCTTCCCTTGAACAAATTGCCAACAGCTTGTGTGACTCCTTAAGAATAATGAGAATCAACCTCATTTTAGGAGAGGGGACAGATTGTGTCTGTATTTGGCAACCCACATCCCTCTGCTGCTGGGATTGCTTAAGACACTCCATGGAGGTAAGGGGCCCGTATTGACGGAGAAATGTCCATTTTGTCTGAGGAGCTGCTGCATTCTGTCAGCATCTGCTGGGAGTAATGCTTTCTCCAACATAGCTTCACTCCCCAAACCACTGGACGCGACGGAAGTTAATGTAAGTTTCCCGAAGTCTGTTTCAGTCCCTTGTCAGTTTATCAGGGAGCTAAACGCTAAATGCCTTCAGACACATCGTAAGCTAAGGACGCTGTTTAAAACAAGACAGAAACTTTAAAAACTACGTAGCAGCATGCAGGTCACAGCTGTAAAATAAATACTAATTTTTTGTCTTGCATGAAAAACTCAGAATTAGTTTGGGAATTGCTAAAGCCACAAAAATTGTCCTACAGCAAAGAACACAAAACCTCCTTAAAGTAAAGGTTTTGTACCGAATGGCTGAGAACAGGTGGAAATGATTTGAGAATAGTCTTTCCTGAATACTGTTTTTTTTGTTTGTTTGTTTCCTCTTAAGTTTGTACAATGCTACTTAGTTGCATGTAGAATTAAATCCAGACTTTCCTGGCCATCTTTTCTGTGTGGATTTTAGACTCTATAGTATTGTTAAGTAATTTAAAATTCAGCTTTTTTGTTTCCACCCCAATATGTGTCTTCCCCAAGAAGAAAGCCCACTCCTTTCCCTGTCAGTGTGGGCGCTACTTCTTCAGACATCTGCCTCCTCCTCTCCTTCCCATTCTGTCTCGTCCACACTGTGTCAGCTCACATCTTCAGATGTGTTGCTTTATCAGTCCTCTTGGTTATGCCTGTGTATTATTGTTTCCTCCAGGGGAGAGCGGTTATATTTCTTTTATACTTTCCAATGTGTTGACTAGAAAGTTTTTCATGTAATATGTATCCAGCAAATGTAGTTATCTGATTAGCTTTTATTCTAAAACATTCATGAGATTCAAATTGTGAGCACATTTCTGGATGGTTGGGGACACGTGTTTAGGGTTATTGATTTCATATTTTACATAAAACCATTTGTAAAATAAAGTAGATTCTGATTTTTTTTGTCCATCCAGTAATCTTTAAATAAGTGGTTTTTAAAAACTTAAAAAAAAAAGATGTTTTCAAATCTCTGATGAGGCCACGTTAAAGATATTTAAACTACAAAAGTAATGGGCCAGCTGATGGTGAAGTTTGAGATAATATCCTTGATTGTGTTGATTATGTGGTTTCGGAACGCTACGCATAGGGTTGATGCTGGCAACAATTTAAAGTAGAGAGTATTCCTTTGGCTAATTGGAGTGACAGTCTGGTGGCATTAATTTTCTGGAGATTCCATGTAAGTTAGGCTTGGTAAAGATGCGTGGAAGAACTGCTCTGATGTTTATCCACGAAAATTAAATTCTGAGATTCCAAATGTAATACTGAAATCATGAGCTTTTTCTTTGATAAGGCGTGTGTCGAGACAGAGGATGAGCTTGTTGAATATCAGGATTATAATTCAACATGGCACCATCAGTTTAGAGAAAAGATGTACAGAAGCAATGTTTGAGGAATCACTTGCTGAGGTTAGGTTGGAAAACACATCAGTTTGGAAAATACAGGCTGCTTTTTGGACCCACGAGCAAGTAATGGCCAAAAGCAAGCTTATTCTTAAGACCTTGATGACAGTGTTGATAAAGAGTGATAGTTGTGAATTTAAATTACTTGATACGTATAACAACCTCCTATATTAATTTTGTTCCTTTATAAATGAGGAAATTGAGGCTCATAGAAAAGAAGTGAGTCGCCCAGGTCATACAGCCAGTAAACAACAGAGTTAGGACTGGAACCCACTTCTCATTGACTACGAAGACCAATACCTTGACATACTATAATGTTTTTCAGGAAATTGAAAATTATTCATGAATAGTTATCATGACACATAAAAGAAAGATTCCTTGTGGATGATGAGTTGTTCAATGAGTTACTGTTGGTGAAGAAATATGTGTGCCCTTTCTAATCTCAGCTGATATGGTTGATATGGTCTGATATGAAGAGTGATCACTAAACTTGCAGAAAGGATATGACACTGTTCTGAGGAAATGAAGTTTAAAGTCAGGTAGCAGTCCTCTTCTTTTCGGAAGTGTTGGGACAATGCTGATATTTTTCAGTAGATTTTCTATGAGTGAGACAATGCCCGTTAATCAACACTCTCATTGTATGTCAATAGCTGTACTAATTGAGCATTTATTATATGTCAGGTACTACATTAAATGCTTAATGCATGTTTTCTCATTTAATCTCTTCAATGATCCTATGATGTAGATACCATTAATATTCCCATTTCACAGACTAGGAGCCTGAGGCACAAAATATTAAATGACTTTTCGAAAAAACCTCACCTCTTATTACTAGCTGAATCAGATTATGTCTAAACATCATGAGGACATAGTCTATGTTATTAACAACTACCTCCTGCTTCTTGCACTGTAAGGAATCTACTTAATTTTACACATGATTATGTACTTGGCTTACCTAGGTGATTTTGAGGCCCCAATCAAGTTATGGCTGCAAGACTATATTAAAGGACACCAGAGAAACCCTGTGTATTGTTACTAATTACTATTATTTTTGGTTTAGGTGGAAGGACAGGTAAATTCTGGCAGCAGAGGTGCTCTGGGAATCACTTCCTTTATGTGTAAAATGGAATCAATGCTTCACCTGCCTAGGGACGCGAGCTGGGCAAGATAACATCTTTGACTGAATATCCACAGAATATATTCCCAGTTGTGTTCTCTGGGGGTCATATGTATGAATAAGACCTGGCATCTTAATGGTATAATGAAGGCATAATGGGAAGAAATCTTTTCTTGTCTCTCAGTATAATATTGACATTTCTGGTTGAACTCTAGACTCTAGTTATCAAGGGATCTTAGACCAAGAACAAGGTGATCATGTTTAGTTTCCCACATAACAATGCTCTCCTTTGAGAAACATCAGTCTTTACTTTGACAAGAGTATGTTACTTTTTGCTTATCGACCCTGGCTAAAATACAATTTTAGAGGAGTGTAGAAAGAAGAACTGTATCTAAGATATACTCTTCCAAGAACTGAGTTTGACTGATAATTCTTTTCAAAAGCATGAGAGATTCTGAAGGTGTAGTATGTTGATGGCTTTGCTGAATTAGCAGTTTATCACACCACATAGTCCTGTGAGTAATTTATCATGGAGTCAGGTTCCTTTTTACTCTGTCCCATTATTATAGGTTAATCTAGGACATATAGTTTCTGAAATATTGACAAGCCCATTTTGAATTATTATTTTGGAAACCATCAAGACATTCAGCTCCTTTTGATTTAATACCCTTGACTTCAGTACTAATTCCAGGCATATTAGATGTGAGCCTCTGTAAAGAAAAGTGAGTAATATTAATTAAGACGGTGTGACTTTTCTCCTCACAGTAAATTCTTTTGCTAGAATGGCAATAATAATGTTTTCAATAAAAATACCCTGAGATTTTTCTTACTTTCTCATAGGATAGCTCTTTACTGTAAAGTTAAGATGGCCTCTCAACTCTGAAGCACCTTCAATTTATTAAAAAGGGCCAACCTAATGTTCCAAAGCAGACTCAATCCTTTTAATGCATGCCCATTTTAGGGCCAAGGGAAGTGCCTTATTCTTCAGGAAAACATTTCTCGGCTAACTGTTATTTTACACGCTTGCAGGAGACCACAGACTGAGAGAGCCTGGGGGATCACTTGTTCTTTCATTTTTCTGGAACCCTGTGTCAACAGAGGAAACATCTAAAAATAAAATGCATTTACTCAGAATCTCTGGGGCAAGTTGCAAAGAGCCTGTGTTATAGGAGCCCAGATTAAAAATTAAATGGTTGAACTTGCAGAGCAAATGTTATCAGCAGAACCATGGGTGCTTTCTGGTTAAATTTGTGCCATCTGATTAGTTTCCATAAATTGGCTTTCAGTACTAATGTCCTTTGGCCTTTTAGTTACTGGTGACCCATTTGCTGGTGACTTGTTTCTTCTTATTCCAGTGATTATTGGCCTTTCAGAGCATCGACTTAATCCACCAGTGTGTACAGTCACCAAAATTAAGTCTAGTCTATTCATCACTCTAGTCGAGTTCCAAATGGTAGGAGTCAAAATCTCACTCTAGTTCACATATATATTTTTATAGCTTTTCTTCGAAAATGTGGCATGGAATGGAAAATAGAGCCCAGGAGTGGTATAAATACCATTTAAAATGTATTGATAAAGAGGATCCATGGGAAGGAAAAGGGGACACTGGAGGGATTAGGTGCACTACTGGGTGTACTACTTTTCTTCCAGTGGGTTCCTGTTCTCGTAGATACGGCTCCAATTTTCCACTCCTTCCGTAGGACTCAAATCTTAAAACTGAAAGATTGAAAGCTGTAGCATTCTGCATTTCTACATGTCTCATAATCAGTCCATACCCCTGCCCTTGCCACCACCACACTTTCACAGGTCTTTCAATTGTCTCCCAGACCCAATGACAAGTATATTTCAAAGGCTCTCCTTTTTTAGTAGAACTTCAGCTATTTTGAAACATCATTAGAAAGAATCGAACTAAACAAGCTGGAATGAGTCTGTAGCTAATGGTTGACCCAAAAAAAGTATTGAAAAAGTAACTTGTGGATTTGGGTGTATTGATTTTGAAAATTGGAGTGGGATTTTTTTTTTTAAACTCTTTATTGGAATATAATGGCTTTACACTCTTGTACCAGCTTTTGAGGTACACCAAAGGGAATCAGCTGTATTTATACATATATCCCCACATCCCCTCCCTCCTGCGACTCCCTCCCACCCTCCCTGTCCTGGCCCTCTAAGGCACCACCCATCATTGAGTTGATCTCCCTTTGTTATACAGCAACTTCCCACTGGCTATCTATTTTACAGTTGGCAGTGTATATATGTCTATGCTACTCTCTCACTTCGTCCCAGCTTCCCCTTCGCCCCCCACCCTCGCAACCCCTTGTCCTTCAGTCCATTCTCTGCATCTGCATCCTTATTCTTGCCCTGTCACTGGGTTCATCAGTACCATTTTTTTTTTTTAGATTCCATATATATGAGTTAGCATACAGTATTTGTTTTCCTCTTTCTGGCTTAACTTCACTCTGTATGGCAGACTCTAGGTCTATCCACCTCATTGCATATAGCTCCATTTCATTCCTTTTTATGGCTGAGTAATATTCCATTGTGTATATGTGCCATATCTTCTTTATCCATTCATCTGTTGATGGGCATTTATGTTGCTTCCATGTCCTGGCTATTGTAAATAGTGCTGCAGTGAACATTGTGGTACATGTTTCTTTTTGGATTATGGTTTTCTCTGGGTATATGTCCAGTAGTGGGATTGTTGGATCATATGGTGGTTCTATTTTCAGTTTTTGGAGGAATCTCCAAACTGTTTTCCATAGTGGCTGTACCAACTTACAGTCCCACCAACAGTGCAGAAGGGTTCCCTTTTCTGCACACCCTCTCCAACATTTATTGTTTCTAGATTTTTTAATACTGGCCATTCTGACTGGTGTGAGGTGATACCTCATTGTGGCTTTGACTTGCATTTCTCTGATGATTAGTGATGTGGAGCATTGTTTCATGTGTGTGTTGGCCATCTGTATGTCTTCTTTGGAGAAATGTCTACTTAGGTCTTCTGCCCATTTGTGGATTGGGTTATTTGCTTTTTTGGTATGAAGCTGCATGAGCTGCTTGTATATTTTGGAGATTAATCCTTTGTCCGTTGCTTTGTTGGCAAGTATTTTCTCCCATTCTGAGGGTTGCCTTCTAGTCTTGTTTATGGTTTCTTTCGCTGTGCAAAAGCTTTTATGTTTCATTATGTCCCATTTGTTTATTCTTGATTTTATTTCCATGATTCTAGGAGGTGGGTCAAAAAGGATCTTGCTTTGATGGATGTCATAGAGTGTTCTGCCTATGTTTTCCTCTAGGAGTTTTATAGTGTCTGGCCTTACATGTAGGTCTTTAATCCATTTGGAGTTTATTTTTGTATATGGTGTTAGGAAGTGTTCTAATTTCATTCTTTTACATGTCGCTGTCCAATTTTCCCAGCACCACTTAATGAATAGGCTGTCTTTTTTCCATTGTATATTCTTGCCTCCTTCGTCAAAGATAAGGTGTCCATATGTGCATGGGTTCATCTCTGGGTTCTCTATTCTGTTCCATTGATCTATATTTCTGTTTTTGTGCCAGTACCATACTGTCTTGATCACTGTAGCCTTGTAGTATAGTTTGAAGTCAGGGAGCCTGATTCCACCAGCCCTGTCTTTCCTTCTCAAGATTGCTTTGGCTCTTCAGGGTCTTTTGCGTTTCCATACAAATCGTAAGATTTCTTGCTCTAGTTCTGTGAAAAATGCCATTGGTAATTTGTAGGGATTGTGTTGAATCTGTAAATCGCTTTGGGTAGGATAGTCCTTTTCCCAATGTTGATTCTTCTAATCCAAGAACATGGTATGTCTCTCCATCGTTTGTATCATCTTTGATTTCTTTCATGAGTGTCTTATAGTTTTCTGCATACAGGTATTTGCCTCCTTAGGCAGGTTTATTCCTAGATATTTTATTCTTTTTGTTGCAATGGTAAATGGGAGCATTTCCTTAATTTCTCTTTCTGCTCTTTCATTGTTAGTATATATGAATGCAAGAGATTTCTGTGCATTAATTTTGTATCCTGCTGCTTTATTAAATTCATCGATTACTGCTAGCAGTTTTCTGGTAGCATCTTTAGGGTTTTCTATGTATAATATCATGTCATCTGCAAAGAGTGACAATTTTACTTCTTCTCTTCCAATTTGGATTCCTTGTATTTCATTTTCTTCTCTGATTGCTGTGGCTAAAACTTCCAAAACTATGTTGATTAATAATGGTGAGAGTGGGCACCCTTGTCTTGTTCCTGTCCTTAGAGGGAATGCTTTCATTTTTTCACCATTTAGAATGATGTTGGCTTTTGGCTTCCCATATATGGCTTTTATTATGTTGAGGTAATTTCCTTCTATGCCCATTTTCTGGAGAGTTTTTTTTATCATAAATGGATGTTGAATTTTGTCAAAAGCTTTTTCTGCATCTATTGAGATGATCATATGATTTTTATCCTTCGATTTGTTGATATGATGTATCACGTTGATTGATTTGTGTATATTGAAGAATCCTTGCATCCCAGGGATAAACCCCACTTGATCATCATGTATGCTCTTTTTAATGTGCTGTTGGGTTCTGTTAGCTAGTATTTTGTTGAGGAGTTTTGCATCTCTATTCATCAGTGATATTGGCCTGTAATTTTCCTTTTTTGTGACATCTTTGCCTGGCTTTGGTATCAGGTGGCCTCGTAGAATGAGTTTGGGAGTGTTCCTCCTTCTGCTATATTTTGGAAGAGTTTGAGAAGGATAAGTGTTAGCTCTTCTCTAAATGTTTGATAGAATTCTCCTGTAAATCCATCTGGCCCTGGGCTTTTGTTTGTTGGGAGATTTTGAATCGCAGTCTCAATTTCCATACTTGTGATTGGTCTGTTCATATTTTCTATTTCTTCCTAGTTTAGTCTTGGAAGATTGTATTTTTCTAAGAATGTATCCATTTCTTTCAGGTTATCCAATTGATTGGCATATAGTTGCTTATAGAAGTCTCTCATGATCTTTTGTATTTCTGTGGTGTCCATTGTTACTTCTCCTTTTTCATTTCCAATTCTGTTGATTTGCATCTTCTCCCTTTTTTTCCTGATGAGTCTGGCTAATGGTTTATCAATTTTGTGTATCTTCTCAAAGAACCAGCTTTTAGTTTCATTGATCTTTGCTATTGTTTCCTTCCTTTCTTTTTCATTTATTTCTGATGTGATCTTTATGATTTCTTTCCTTCTACTCACTTTGGGGTTTCTTTGTTCTTCTTTCTCTAATTGTTTTAGGTGTAAGGTTAGGTTGTTTATTTGAGATTTTTCTTGTTTCTTGAGGTAGGACTGTATTGCTATAAACTTTCCTCTTAGAACTGCTTTTGCTGCATCCCATAGGTTTTGGGTTGTTGTGTTTTCATTGTCATTTGTTTCTAGATATTTTTTGATTTCCTCTTTGATTTCTTTAGTGATTTCTTGGTTGTTTAATAGCATATTGTTTAGCCTCCATGTGTTTGTAGTTTTTACAGTTTTTTTCCTGTAATTGATATCTAGTCACATGGCACTGTGGTCTGAGAAGATGCTTGATATGATTTCAATTTTCTTGAATTTACCAAGGCTTGATTTGTGACCCAAGATGTGATCTATCCTGGAAAATGTTCTGTGTGCCCTTGAGAAGAAAGTGTATTCTGTCGTTTTTGGATGGAATGTCCTATAAATATCAATTAAGTCGAGATGATCTAATGTGTCATTTAAAGCTTGTGTGTTCTTATTTATTTTCTGTTTGGATGATCTGTCCATTGATGTAAGTGGGGTGTTAAAGTCTCCTACTATTATTGTGTTACTGTTGATTTCCCCTTTTATGTCTGTTAGCATTTGCTTTATGTATTGAGGTGCTTCTATATTGGGTGCATAGATATTTACAATTGTTATATGTTCTTCTTGAATTGATCCCCCTTGATCATTATGTAGTGTCCTTCCTTGTCTCTTGTAATAGTCTTTACTTTAAAGTCTAATTTGTCTGACAGGAGTATTGCTATTCCAGCTTTCTTTTGACTTCCGTTTGCATGGAATATCTTTTTCCATCCCTTTACTTTCAGTCTCTATGTGTCCTTTGGTCTGAAGTGGGTTTCTTGTAGGCAACATATAGAAGGGTCTTGCTTTTGTATCCATTCAGCCAGTCTGTGTCTTTTGGTTGGAGCATGTAATCCATTTACATTTAAGGTGATTATTGACATGTGTGTTCCCATTAACATTTCCTTAATTTTTGGGGGTTTGTTTTTGTAGGTCTTTTCCTTCTCTTGTGTTTCTTGCTTAGAAAAGTTCCTTTAGCAGGTGCTGTAAGGCTGGTTTGGTGATGCTGAATTCTTTTAACTTTTGTTTGTCTGTAAAGCTTTTGATTTCTCCCTCAAATCTGAATGAGATTCTTGCTGGGTAGAGTATTCTTGGCTGTCGGTTTTTCTCTTTCAGGACTTTCAGTATATCCTGCCATTCCCTTCTGGCCTGCAGAGTTTCTGCAGAAAGATCCACTGTTATCCTTATGGGTCTTCCCTTATATGTTATTTGCTGCTTTTCTCTTGCTGCTTTTAATACTTTTCTTTTGTGTTTAATTTTCATTAGATTGATTAATATGTGCCTTGATGTATTTCTTCTTGGATTTATTCAGACTCTCTGCACTTCTTGGACTTGATTAAGTATTTCCTTTCCCATGTTGGGGAAGTTTTCCACTATAACCTCTTCAAATATTTTCTCAGACTCTTTCTTTTTTTCTTCTTCTGGGATGCCTGTGATTCGAATGTTGGTGTGCTTAATGTTGTCACCAGGGTATCTGAGATTGTCTTCCATTCTTTTTATTCTTTTTTCTCTTTCCTGCTCTATGGCAATTATTTCCCCCATTCTATCTTCCAACTCACTTATTCGTTCTTCTGCCTCCATTATTCTGCTGTTTATGCCATGTAGAGTATTTTTAATTTCAGTTATTTTGTTGTCCATTACTGTTTGTTTGCTCTTTAGTTCTTCTGAGTCCTTATTAACTGTTTCTTGTATTTTCTGTATTATCAAGATTTTGGATCATCTTTACTATCATTACTCTAAATTCCTTTTCAGGTAATTTTCCTACTTCCTCTTCCTTTATTTGGTCTTGTGGGTTTTTTCCTGCTCCTTTGCCTGAATGGTGTTTCTTTGTTTTCTCATTTTGTCTAATTTATAGGATTTGCTGTCTCCTTTCCCTATGCTGCCTAGTAGTAATTCCTCTTGTTTCTGCCCTCTGCTCCCTGTGGTAGGGTTTGTCCAGTGTCTTGAGTAGGCTTCCTGGTGTGGGGGTCTGGTGTCTGCTTTCTGCTGTGTGGCTCTGTGTCTTCTCTCTGATGAGCAGAGCCATGTCAGGAGGTTTTTTTGGGGGGTATCTGTGAGGTTAATATGGCTTTAGGTAGTCTGTGTTGATGGGTGGGTTTGTGTTCCTGTCTTGTGTGTAGTTTGGTGTGAGGTGTCCAGCACCGGCAGTTGCAAATAGTCGGACAAAGCCAGGTCTTAGTCTCTGATACAGGGTTCCATGAGAATTCTCTGCAGTTAATCTTCCCTGTGTCTGAGGACTCCCTTGTAGTCTAGCATCCTGGATTCAGTGCTCCCTCCCCAGAGCCTCCTACTTGACTTCTGATGGAGTAATCCAGACTTCAGATGTTGCTTGTCCCAGTTATGCCGGGATCTTTGCAGTCTTTCTGGTGTCCAAAGTCATCTGCTGGTGCTCAGTTGTTCTCTATGGGAATTATTGCATCTTTTGATGTATTCCTGATGCATCTGTGGAGAGAGATGCATTCCACATCCTTATACTTTGCCACCATCTTTCTTCCTGGAGTGGGATTTTAAAAAAAGAAGATATTTCATTTATAAGTGAGAAGCATGTCTTTCTTTGTTTAAAAGTCATGTTCATGTCACATTCTCCATCCCCCCCACCCCATACATTTTTAGCTTTGGTAGTCATCCAATCTCAAAATTTAAAAATAATCAAAGTTACTAGATTGAGGAGGCCCAGGGACACAAGGTCACTTCCTACAAATCTTTGCTGCTTTGAACCAAGCTGGACCCAGACTATTGCCTTCTTGGTGACACTCCTAGCCTGCCTCTAGAGATGCTTATCCTTACTGCTCAGGGACTACAGACCTGACACAGGTCCATCAGAAGAGCATGCTTTTATGTGTGATGAACTTTCAAACTAAAATTTTCCCTCGATATTGCTGTTATTATAATATCCATGCTGTGAAAAATTCTTAAAGTGGACTCCAATTTTCAGCAGAATCAGTGTGTCTGATGGTAAAATCAGTGTCTACAGAAAAGGAAGGTTTTCAGTTGGTGAGGTCAGAGAGTATATGTAGAAGCACTGCAAGAAACTTTGAAATTTTAGCAGAAGAGGATTTTTAGTAATAAAATTCAAGGAAAGTTTCTTTCAGTGGACTTTTTAATAATTATTTCAAATTTCTTTTATATTATCTGGCATTACAAGTGCTTTTGATAGCAGATTGAATTCAGGCTGCCATTTTCAGCCTTGGTAGTCTTAAATATCATCACTTCAGATCTAGCTTATTTTTTTTCAAATACTAAGATGTGTAGTTTCTGTTTTATTTGCAAGTAGAGGAGGTACCAGGGTGATGAATACATTGTGATTTTTTGTTTTCTCGTTCTATTTCATACTGCAAATGTAGGTTTTTTTTTTTTTAAAGGTATGTCTAGTTATGTTTTGCAAAATGCCTTTTCAGAAAATAAGTTTTGAATATTCATTTTAATACGATTACTTGTGACCCTGCATAGCCTCTCTGCTGTTAAATCTTCATTGTGTGAGTCTTATAGCTGAGCAGTAATTTTAGTGACATTTTAATGTCAGATCCTTTCCTTAGCAGGCTGTTTGCATATTGCATGCAAGCTATATTTTAGGATTTTTTTTTTAACTTAAGATACATTGATAAATGATTTTGCCATGACTTGTTGTCTTGGACTAAGTGAGTTTTATAAACATCATTACACGTTACTCACGAATGACACATGACACTGAGAGACAGAAACTGGGTTTCTATCCTGCCATGGCAACCAGGTATTGATCTTGCCCAGCTAGTTACTTATTACTCTGCCCTAAGTGTCAAATAGATTACACAGAGCCCTGTGTGGGTATGAGGGGGAAATGGGGCCAGAAGTTGCAGAAGTTGCATTAACATGCCATTAAGCTGTGGTCAGCTTCTCCCTAAAGGGCTGTAACCCCCTTAAGACAACTTCCTTCTTAGGAAGTTGTAAAGCATAGAAACTTCGGAGGAAGGGGCCCAGCTGCAGGGATAGGGTTAGGAGTTTTGTTGCTCAGAGGAGCAACCTTGCGTCACAGTGGTCCATGAATGGCTCTTTCCTGCTGTGGCTCAGGCCGAGTCCACCCATCAGTTACAGGCACTCAGTGGTGACCTTTGCAGGCACATGTTCATTCTCTGGTGATGCTCCTTGCAGAGTGAATGCCAGCTCCTTGATCAGGTATGGTGCCATTGTCTTGAGAGTGATTAGAGACAAGAGTGGTGATGTGGATGTGTTAGGCTATGGTACATGCAAATGTAGATTTTGGGAGTGCTGAACTTATTTTAGTTTTTTTTTTTTAGAAATTTGTTTATTTATTTATTTATTTATTGGCTACATTGGGTCTTTGTTGCTGTGCGTGGGCTTTCTCTAGCTGTAGCAAGTGGGGGGCTGCTCTTTGTTGCGGTGCACGGGCTTCTCATTGTGGTAGCTTGTCTTGCAGTGCATGGGCTCAAGGCATGTGGGCTCAGTAGTTGTGGCATATGGGCTCAGTAATTGTGGCACACGGGCTTAGTTGCTCTGCAGCATGTGGAATCTTCCTGGCCCAGGGATCAAACCCGGGTCCCCTGCATTGGCAGGCAGATTTTTAACCACTGTGCCACCAGGGAAGTCCCAGGGGATGCTGAATTTAGAATGATCTAGAAGTGTCTTATTGGAACTACCATTTAAGCAAAGATGATTTTGATACCAGGATCGCCAAAATCAGGCTATGAGAGCTTGATAATTTGTTGCAATAAAACATTGGTGAGACAAATATGTTTTAAAAAAGAAAGATTAGAAGAGTCATGAAAGAATTGTGAGTATCCAGCATCTCCTCACTGTTTCCTTTGCTACCATTCAAGTCTAAGTTACAGTGGTCTCACCCCTGGGCCAGTGCAATAACCTCCTCACTAAGTTCCCTATGCCCATCCTGCCCCCTGGAGGCTGGCCTCCACACCACTGAAAATACAAGTCTGGTTTTGCCACTCTGCTGTCCAAACTTTCCAAGGGCTTCACATTTCACTAGCAGTGAGATAGGAACTTTTTACTGTGGCTGACGTGGCATTACAGGGGTCTGCCCTAACCCCCTCTCTGCTCTCATCTCACACTGTTCTTATTCTCATTTATTCCACTTGGGGCCTTCTGCTTTCCTCTCTGTTCCTTGAATATGCCATCCATCCTCCCTTCTCAGAACATTTCCACATGCCTATTCCTCTCATTGGAGTGTTCATCCTCCAGATATCCACATCATTCACTTCTTCATTTCATTCCCATCTCTATTCAAACAGCACATTCTGCGAGAGGCTTTTGTAGCCATGGTATCTAAAATAGCACACTCACACCCACCCTGTCACTCTCAATCCACTTACCCTGCCTTCTTCTTCATAGCACTTATCATCACCTGTCATATTCTATTAAGTCAAATGATGTGAAATTGCCTTTTTTGTGGGTCAAGAACAATCAGATATTGGTTGACCATTTCACATAGTTCAATCTAAAATATGTTTATTAATTTATAATTTTTATTTCAACCTAAAATACATTTATTAATTTATTATTTTTATTCTTTCCCCTGCATTAAGATTTAAACTCTGTGAGACCAGGGGTTAGATTTGCTTTGGGCAACATGCCCAGGCTCTAGAATATAGTAGGCACTTAGAAAAGCTATATTGAATGAAAGAAAAGAAAGAAGAAACGCTGATGAAATTTGTTGATAGTAACAAGAGAAAACTTATATGGAAAGTGATCTGTGCTTAGACCTTCTAGAAAAATATGACTGGAAGAGCTTCTGAGAGAGTCCAGAAAAACTGAAGGACTTATTTGGATCCATGTGAAGTACAGTGTAAAGTTTCTATCTATGAGTAATTGGAGTTCTGGGCTACTTGTGGACCTTAACTATATATTTTCCAATATGGTTTCCTGAAACTGGGACTAAAGGATAAAACAAGTCTTGGATAAAACACTTTTGAGCTTAAAAAGTTTCACAATTGATAAGTTATAGTGATTCAGCTTGCCAATTGTGGTATCACTGATTCTTACTAGAGAAAAAAAGTTATTTTTACTTTGAGTTCTAGAAACATGGCTGATGACTTTAGTATTGTACCTTGTGCAAACCTAGATTAAATAAACAACCTATTTCAAGTATATCTGATCTTGAAAGGAAATAAAGTTACCACTGTGAGTCAGAAATAAAGATGGAATTGAAAACCTCAGGGATAAAATGGGAAAGATGCTGGGGTCGCTCTTGGGAGAATGTAATTAGTCTCCTTAAACCAAGGGCTTATGTTTTAACAACCATGTGGAGACATGAAATGAAAAATTGAGACTCTGTGGGTTGAAGCAGATCTTCAGTACAAAGTTGTGACCTTTGAATAGGAGGCTCTAGGGAAAAAAAAGCCACTCTTAGCACAGAAGAAACAAGAAAGATGTGTCTTAGTAAATAATATTTTCTCCAACCACATATCACTGTGAACTTGTGCCTCATTTGGATTTGGGATTTGAATCTGTACTCCTTATATACGATGGTGAGTCAAAAATTATCCGCACTGTGGTTATATTGAAATGTCTATAAATTCTACAGCCAGAGGGCAGATAATTTTTGACTCACAGTCATAATATGGAAAAGAACTACAACTTGAGAGATTAACCCAAAGATCCTGGGCCACTGATAACTCTCAAACATCTGGCAAAATTATTTGCACGCTTCTTGGGGAGGAGATTACCATTCAACCAAGCTTCATAGGTTTCCTACAGATAAATTCCTTCTAAAGGTTAAATTACAACTAAAATTATAAAACATAAGAAAAAAAGCCCCCATGAGTGAGTTATAAAACATAACAATGAGCAGGATTAAAATCTAATACCTTCAAATGATGGAAATATCCAATAGAATAGTATAAAATAAGCATATTAAAATGATTAAGACATAAAAACAAATTATGAATAAGAAAAGTTAGGTGTACAAAAAAAAGACATTTTTAAAGTGAAAGATATAGCAATTGAAATAAAAAATTATCAAATGGGTTAAACAACAAATTAGGTATAACCGAAGAGAGAATTAATCAACTTTAATGTAATTTAGAGAAATCAACCAGAATGCACTAAAGAGAAAAAGAAAATATGAGAGAAAAGTTGAGGCATGTTGGAGAGAAAGAGAAAATTCACTGTTTAATAGACATTCTAGAAGGAGAGAATAGGGAGAATTGGGAAGAGACAATTCTGACTGCCAGGAAATTAAATTAAGAATTTAAGCAAAAAGACAACAAAAAAATCCCAGATAGATTTGAAAAGTAATAAACACACTTCTAACCAACACATGAGTCAAAGCAAAGACATAATAAAAATTAGAAAACATTTTAAACTGAATGTTACTACAAGGATGTAGAAAATAAACTGTTGTATGCTGTTGGTGATAAAGTAAATTGGAACAGCCACTGTGGAAAACAGTATGGGGGCTTCTCAAAAACTAAAAATAGAACTACCATATGACTCAGCAATTCCACTATGGAGTATATATCTGAAAAAAATGAAAACACTAATTCAAAAAGGTACATGCACCATGGTGTTCATAGCAGCATTATTTACAATTGCCAAGATATGGAAGCAAACTAAATGTCCAGCAACAGATGAATGGATGAAGAAAATGAATGGATATGCACAATTAACTAGAGGTTCATGGTAAGGAAAAAGCTGAGTCAAAGAACTCTGGGACGTTTCAGTATACTTGTAACTAATAATATTGCAGAAAATATCTTTAAATAAATGCAGTCTCTGCATTTTGTGACGATCCAAGACTAAAGGCAATGTGGTATCCTGAAACAGAAAAAGGATATTAGTGGAGAAATTGATGGAATCCTAAGAAACTCTGCAGTTTAGTTAATAACATTATATTAATGTTAATTTATGGAGTAGTTACAAAGATAGTATAGAGGATTCTTATATACCCTTTACCCATCTTCCCCTAATATTAACATCTTACATAACCATGATATCTTGCCCAAACTAAGCATATAAAAATATTCCAAAATGAAATATCAACAAATATCCCACGTGGTCAGATGATTCATTTCTACGATGGTAAGTCAAAAATTATCTGCACTCCAGTTATATTAAAACTTCTATAAAGTCTACAGCCAGAGTGTGGATAATTTTTGACTCACCCTTATACATTAAATTTTGAGAAACATTGACAGGATACTCTTTAAAAGTGCAGTTTCATTGGCTTTACCCCAGACATCATAAATAAGAACTTCTGGGTTGGAGATGGAATTCTGAACTTTAAAAAAATCTCTCCTGGTGGTTGTTATACACACTAAAATGTGAGATGCTAGTTTAGAGCTTTCTTTAAGGAGTAGTCTTTCTTTGGAAAATGTAATGGAACTTGTTAGGTTATGGTCCATAAATTCCAGTCTATAGACTGATATAGAACTATTATAAAATTTTCACCAGTCTGTGGCACAATGAAGGGAAAAAAAGACTAGTGATCTACTTCTGAAATGGCAGTGTAAGTAGCCCTGTGGACTGGCTCCTCACTGAAATAACCATAACTAGAGAAAATTGTTTTTAAAACCTAACCATTTAAGTCTCTGGAAATTGTCCTAAGGGCATACAGCAAACGGAGAAACATTTAAAGAAAATCTACTAAATTGAAGCTAAAACAGCCAGAGTTTACAGCATTTAAGCCATGACCTACTACCTCTCCCTCTGTCCCCACCAGCTCATCATAATAGAACCTACACTCCAGGTGGTTGTAGTCGAAAACATGGAACTTGCCCTCCCCCAAGCTTCCAGTCTAGGGCTACAATATCTTCAATGGAGTGGCAGGCCACCAGCATTTCTAATCCTTCTTCTCAGTTCTATGTTGTAGAACTCTGTTCCAGGCAAGAAGACTTAAAGGTCTAGGGTGCCCATTCCCATCTTATAGGGTAAAAACTTGATCCTAGGCATGGCAAACCAAGGATAAAGCGCTCCAATCACCCTCATCCTGGCTTGCTCATAGGACAGAAGTTCCACACCAGAAGACGCAAGTCTAGAAGACCAGAGGCTATTGTCCCTGGGTAGCACTTGCTTTACAAGCAGGGGCTACTCTGAGAGAAACAGGCCACTCTTCCCTCCCCCAGATCCAGAGCAGTGGTGCAGGCTATAAGACAGAGAACCCCATAGCTTTCCCCAAAGGAACTGACTTTATTTGGATCAGAATGTGAAAACATTCAAGTCTTAGACGGCTGCTGAGAAAAACAGAGATTTTGGTACTGAATAATTAAGAAGAGGCTGCTAGCTCCATGATAACAAAAAGATAAATTATAGGCCAGCTAGAAGTTTAACAGATAGTATCAGAGAAAGTGACAGCTAGGAAGAGTCCTTCTGGGGTTGTAACAAGCCTTAACCCCCCGAGAAGGGCCCCACGTTGAATTGGATCAAACTGTGGAGCAAATTATCACCCAGGGAATTGTTGAAAACAATAGAGAAATCAGCCAGCATTAACAGAAGCTAGTAGTCTTGTATTTTACTAAGGGATGCACACAACTCAGATCAGGAAAAGAGGCAGTCAAGAAGAGCCATGCTAAAATCACTGCCATTTCGGGCAAATTGTGAGCCTGCCCAAGGCTGTGCCCTCTGAAGAGTGAAATCAGATGTTACAAACTTCAGGGCAAATAGACTTCACTGAAATAGGCCAGTCAAATCACTAAATAATTAAACAAAAAACAATGACAAGCCCCACAGTGTAGGAATCAGTATCCAGAGTTGCTGAAATATGTTGTCTAAAATGTCCAGTTTTCAACAAAAAAATTATAAGGCATGCAAAGAAACAGGGAAGTGTGATTCATACACAGGGAAAAAAAGGAGGCAAGAGAAATTGCATTTGAGAAGACCAGAATGTCAGACTTAGCAAAGATGTCAAAAAAACCACTATTATAAATATGTTCAAAGAATTAAAGAATAGAAAAAAAAAAAACAAAAGACTAATTTGGAAAGATAGTCACCTCACTGTTCATAGCAACATTAAATACAGTTGCCAATACATTGAAGCAACCTAAGCATCCATCAACAGATGAATGCATAAATATGTGATGTGTATACACACACACACACACACACACACACACACACACACACAGGAATGTAAATTGGTACAGCCACTATGGAGAACAGTATGGAGATTCCTTAAAAAACTAAAAATAGAACCACCATATGACCCAGCAATCCCACTACTGGGCATATACCCAGAGAAAACCATAATTCAAAAAGATACATGCACCCCAATGTTCATTGCAGCACTATTTACAATACCCAGGACACAGAGGCAACCTAAATGCCCATCAACAGATGAATGGATAAAGAAGATGTGGCACATATGTACAATGAAATATTACTAGGCCATTAAAAGGAATGAAATTGAGTTATTTGTAGTGAGGTGGATGGACCTAGAGTCTGTCATACAGAGTGAAGTAAGTCAGAGAAGAACAAATACTGTACGCTAATGCATATATATGGAATCTAAAAAATGGTACTGATGAAATCAGTGGCAGGGGACGAATAAAGACACAGGTGTAGAGAACAGACTTGAGGATGTAGGGGGAGGGGGAAGGAGAAGCTGGGACAAAGTGAGAGAGTAGCGTTGACATTTATATACTACCAAACGTAAAATAGATGGCTAGTGGGAAGCAACTGCATAACACTGGGAGATCAACTTGATGATTGGTGATGACATAGAGGGGTAGGATAGGGATGGGGGGAGGGAGGCTCATGAGGGAGGGGATATGGGGATATATGTATAAATACAGCTGATTCACTTTGTTGTACAGCGGAAACTAGCACAACAGTATAAAGCAGTTATATTCCAATAAAGATCTAGGAAAAGAAAAGAATGAAATTTTGCCATCTGCAGCAATATGGGTGGATTCGAAGAGCATTATGCTAAGTGAAATGTCAGAGAAAGGCAAATACTGCATGCTATCACGTATATGTGAAATCTAAAAAAATAAGCTGATGAATATAACAAAAAAAAAAGCAGACTTACAGATATAGAGAACAAACTAGTGGTTACCTGTGGGAGGGGAGGGGCAAGATAGGAGTAGGGGATTAAGAGGTACAAACTATTAGGTATATAATAAACTATAATGACATATTGTACAACACGGGGAATATAGCCAATATCTTATAATAACTATAAATGGAGGATAACCTTTAAAAATTGTGAATCACTTTATATAAGTTACCTGTAACTTATATAATATTGTGCAGCAATTATGCTTCAATAAGAAAAGAATTAAAGGATTATCATAGTTTAAAAAGTAAAGGAACATATGAGGACAGTATTTCAGCAAATGGAGAATGTCAATAAAAAATAAAAATTATAAAAAAGAACCAAATAGAAATTCCAGAGTTGAAAGTTAGAATAACCTAAATGAAAAATTTATTAGAGGGGTTCAACAGAAGATGTGACCTGTCAGTAGAAAGAATTAATAAAGATATATTGATAAAGATTATGCAACCTGAATAACAGAAAAATGAGGAAAAATACACAGAACCTCAAAGAAATATGAGACACCATTAAATGCAGCAATATATGCATAATTGGAGTACGGGAAAGTAGAAGAGAGAATGGACCAGAAAAAGTATTTGAAGACCACAGTAATTTGTTCCTTGAGAAATTGCATTTTCTTATGAGAGTCTAACCTTCCTATTTTGCGTTGTTAAAATTTCCCTCTGTGAAGAAAAAAAAAGGAAATATTAATTATAGTAGGTGGCAATCTTTTTGTAATGCCTTTAATTTGCAAAATAAAATGTTAGCACTCCTCCATTGATCTCAGAATATTTTTAATGTAAACATTTTATTGTTCCATAAAATCCTAAATTGTGGAACCACTGGTTTAAGAGCTATGCCTATTCAGACAGTATTAAGGGACCTGACAGTATTAAGGAAAAGAATAATCCTAAAGTTTTAACATAAGAAGGGTATTATAGATCTTCAAATGCCTAGCAAAAATATTACATAGTGAATTTAATGAATATGGGTTGGAATGAATGACAATTGGATCACAAGTGTGTGACTTACTCTTGGAATGTGTGTGTGTGTGTGTGTGTAGCCATGGCCTCCTTCTACTGTTCTTCAAGACTATATAGCTACATCTTATATGTATGAGTTTACATGTTTCTTGATAATCTTATTCCCATGGCATTTTCCTTTGAGGTATTTAAATGGGTTCTGAGCTTTCAGCTGAGTTTCAGAAATCCTCTCTGCTAAGTATTAAGGAATAATTGGAACTAAGTAACACCTCCTCCTCCAGTTTTCAGTAATGTTATCTATTAGTTGTATGGCTGCTGCTGCTTTTGCATGTGTTCATTGTTTGCATTAAATTTCATGTTTCTTCTTCTCAGTCTCTGAAGACCTTTTAAATAATTTTATTTGTTCTTCCTCCCTGTCTGCAGAGGAACTCTTAATTTCTTGGCAAGAAACCCAAAAATATATTAGCTCTATAGAGGTTTCACTTTACCTTTTCTCTTCCATGGGCTGAGTCTAAGGCTTCTTCATGTGTTGTGAACAGTTAGTGCTGTGCTGACTGCTATGAAAATGCTTAGTAATAATTATGTTTCCTGGACCTTTGTGAAATAACCTGCTTTACCCAATTTAGTGCACAAGTGGTTGAGAAACATCTGTAGTCTTCCTTGTTGGAAACATGTCTGTAGGAGGAGGCAGTGCCTGATGGTGGTTCAGAGCACTGGCTCTGAGACACCATCTCATCTCTGTTGGTGTTTCAAGATCACACCTTTGATGTGGCTTCCCAAGTCTGAATTTACCAACACATGATGCTAAACACTAGAACTGCAGTATTTTGGACCATGATGTGCAACTAAGGCAAAACATCCATGCCAGGAAAATTGTTGCTGATCCTCCTGGTACCCTAGGAAGAATTGATCAGAGACTTAAAAGATTTAAAGTTATAAAAAAGTAGGATTATTCCCTGACTCCAAAGACTTAGTCCTCAAAAAGCAAGACCTGCCTGCATGTCTGTCTGCAACTAAATTATTGTCTTAGGAGAACAGAGCCATAATGACAGCCAGAGTATTGCTTAATATCCGCTGCTGCTTTAAAGTATTTCCCACAGTATTTCATTGTCTTAATGTTACTAAATTTCATATTGCATTTGCTTAAAACTGCTTTAATTGAAGCCATTTAAGTTTATGTATCCTACTAAGCCATTTTGTATACAAAGCATTAAAATGTGAAAGTGGTTCTTTTTGATAGATAACAAAGATAGAATAGTTGATTATAGATACTGTTTGTGAAAAACCAGCCTCGATCAGGGCTAACAAGAGAGTGATTAGAGGGAATGTATTAAACAATTGATTGACTAAGGGAGTTCCCCTTTCCCTGTACTGTATCAGCTCACAGTGGAATGTCTCCAACCTTTGCTGTTAGTGGAACTCATTTTGGGCACATAATCACTTAAACTATTGTGCAACTGCTTCAGTTATGCAGATCTTATCTCCACAGCTGAACTGCCATCTTGATTTTATGCTGGCCCTCATAGTGCCAGGCACAGAGGTGGCAATGTTGTAGGGGCTCAAGACAGAAGGATTTGAGGTAACCACTTTGAGAGGTCATGACTGGTCTCACAGAAGAGAATGGTTTAATAGGATTTTTTTTAAGCTCTTTATTGGAATATAATTGCTTTACACTGTAGTGCCAGTTTTTGGTGTACTCCAAAGTAAATCAGCTGCATCTACACATATATCCCAATATCCCCTCCTTCCCATGACTGCCTCTCACCCTCCCTATCCCAGCCCTCTAAGTCATCACCCATCATTGAGTTGATCTCCCTGTATTATGCAGCAGCTTCCCACTAACCATCTATTTTGCAGTTGGTAGTATATATATATCAGTGCTGCTCTCTCACTTCATCCCAGCTTCCCCTTCGCCCCCCCACCATGTCCTCAAGTCCGTTCTCTACATCTGCATCTTTATTCTTGCCCTGTCACTGGGTTCATCAGTACTATTTTTTTCGATTCCATATATATGAGTTAGCATACAGTATTTGTTTTCCTCTTTCTGGCTTACTTCACTCTGTATGACAGACTCTAGGTCTATCCACCTCACTACAAATAACTCAATTTCATTCCTCTTTATATCTGGGTAATATTCCATTGTATGTATGTGCCACATCTTCTTTATCCATTCATCTGTTGATGGGCATTGATGTTGCTTCCATGTCCTGGCTATTGTAAATAGAGCTGCAGTAAACATTGTGGTACATGTTTCTTTTTGGATTATGGTTTTCTCTGGGTATATGTCCAGTAGTGGGATTGCTGGATCATATGGTGGTTCTATTTTCAGTTTTTGGAGGAATCTCCAAACTGTTTTCCATAGTGGCTGTACCAACTTACATTCCTACCAACAGTGCAGGAGGGTTCCCTTTTCTGCACACCCTCTCCAACATTTATTGTTTCTAGATTTTTTGATGATGGCCATTCTGACTGGTGTGAAGTGATACATCATTGTGGCTCTGACTTGCATTTCTCTAATGATTAGTGATGTTGAGCATCATTTCATGTGTGTGTTGGCCATCTGTATGTCTTCTTTGGAGAAATGTCTATTTAGGTCTTTCGCCCATTTGTGGATTGGGTTATTTGCTTTTTTGGTATTAAGCTGCATGAGCTGCTTGTATATTTTGGAGATTAATCCTTTGTCCGTTGCTTCGTTGGCAAGTATTTTCTCCCATTCTGAGGGTTGCCTTGTCTTTTTTTTTTTTTTTTATTATTATTATTATTTTTTATTATTTTTGGGGGGGTACACCAAGTTCAATCAACTGTTTTTATACACATATCCCCGTATCCCCTCCCTTCCTTGACTCCCCCCCACCTCGAGTCCCCCCCACCCTCCCCGCCCCAGTCTTCTAAGGCATCATCCATCCTCGAGTTGGACTCCCTTTGTTATACAACAACTTCCCACTGACTATCTATTTTACAGTTGGTAGTATATATACGTCTGTGATACTCTCTTGCTTCGTCTCAGCTTCCCCTTCAGGCCCCGCCCCCTCCCAAACCTCGAGTTCTCCAGTCCATTCTCTGCACCTGCGTCCTTGTTCTTGTCACTGAGTTCATCAGTACCATTTTTAGATTCCGTATATGTGAGTTAGCATACAATATTTGTCTTTCTCTTTCTGACTGACTTCACTCTGTATGACAGACTGTAGTTCTATCCACCTCATTACATATAGCTCCATCTCATCCCTTTTTATAGCTGAGTAATATTCCATTGTATATATATGCCACATCTTCTTTATCCATTCATTTGTTGATGGGCATTTAGGTTGCTTCCATGTCCTGGCTATTGTAAATAGTGCTGCAATAAACATGATGGTACAAGTTTCTTTTGGGATTATGGTTTTCTTTGGGAATATGCCCAGTAGTGGGATTACTGGATCATATGGTAGTTCTATGTGTAGTTTTTTAAGGAACCTCCAAATAGTTTTCCATAGTGGCTGTAGCAACTTACATTCCCACCAACAGTGCAGGAGAGTTCCCTTTTCTCCACACCCTCTCCAACATTTGTTGTTTCCAGATTTTGTGCTGATGGCCATTCTGATTGGTGTGAGGTGATACCTCATTGTGGCTTTGACTTGCATTTCTCTGATGATTAGCGATGTTGAGCATCGTTTCATGTGTGTGTTGGCCATCTGTATGTCTTCTTTGGAGAAATGTCTATTTAGGTCTTCCGCCCATTTGTGGATTGGGTTATTTGTTTTTTTGGTATTAAGCTGCATGGGCTGCTTGTATATTTTGGAGGTTAATCCTTTGTCTGTTGTTTCATAGGCAACTATTTTTTCCCATTCTGAGGGGTGCCTTCTAGTCTTGTTTATGGTTTCTTTCGCTGTGCAAAAGCTTTTAAGTTTCATGAGGTCCCATTTGTTTATTCTTGATTTTATTTCCATGATTCTAGGCGGTGGGTCCAAAAGGATCTTGCTTTGATGGATATCATAGAGTGTTCTGCCTATGTTCTCCTCTAGGAGTTTTATAGTGTCTGGCCTTACATGTAGGTCTTTAATCCATCTGGAGTTTATTTTTGTGTATGGTGTTAGGAAGTGTTCTAATTTCATTCTTTTACATGTTGCTGTCCAATTTTCCCAGCACCACTTATTGAAGAGGCTGTCTTTTTTCCATTGTATATTCGTGCCTCCTTTGTCAAAGATAAGGTGCCCAGATGTGTTTGGGCTTACCTCTGAGTTCTCTATTCTATTCCATTGATCTTCCTTTCTATTTTTGTGCCAGTACCATACTGTCTTGATCACTATGGCCTTGTAGTATAGTTTGAAGTCAGGAAGCCTGATTCCACCAACTCCATTTTTCCTTCTCAAGATTGCTTTGGCTATTCGGGGTCTTTTGCATTTCCATACAAATCGTAAGATTTCTTGCTCTAGTTCTGTGAAAAATGCCATTGGTAATTTGATCAGGGTTGCATTGAATCTGTAAATTGCTTTGGGTAGTACAGACATTTTCACGATGTTGATTCTTCCAATCCAGGAACATGGTATGTCCCTCCATCTGTTTGTGTCATCTTTGATTTCTTTCATGAGTGTCTTATAGTTTTCTGCATACAGGTCTTTTGCCTCCTTAAGCAGGTTTATTCCTAGGTATTTTATTCTTTTGGTTGCAGTGGTGAATGGGAGAGTTTCCTTAATTTCTCTTTCTGCTTTTCCATTGTTAGTGTATAGGAATGCACGAGATTTCTGTGCATTAATTTTGTATCCTGCTGCTTTACTAAACTCATCAATTAGTGCTAGCAGTTTTCTGGTAGAGACTTTAGAGTTCTCTATATATAATATCATGTCATCTGCAAAGAGTGACAATTTTACTTCTTCTTTTCCAATTTGGATTCCTTTTATTTCTTTTTCTTCTCTGATTGCTGTGGCTAACACTTCCAAAACTATGTTGAATAATAGTGGTGAGAGTGGACACCCTTGTCTTGTTCCTGTCCTTAGAGGGAATTCTTCCAGTTTTTCCCCATTGAGAACAATGTTGGCTTTTGGTTTTTCATATATGGCTTTTATTATGTTGAGGTAATTTCCTTCTATGCCCATTTTCTGGAGAGCTTGTATCATAAATGGATGTTGAACTTTGTCAAAAGCTTTTCCTGCATCTATTGAGATGATCATATGGTTTTTATCCTTCAAGTTGTTGATATGATGTATCACGTTGATTGATTTGCGTATATTGAAGAATTCTTGCATCCCAGGGATAAACCCCACTTGATCATGGTGTATGATTTTTTTAATGTGCTGTTGGAGTCTGTTAGCTAGTATTTTGTTGAGGATTTTTGCATCTATATTCATCAGTGATATTGGCCTGTAATTTTCTTTTTTTGTGACATCTTTATCTGGTTTTGGTATCAGGGTGATGGTAGCCTCGTAGAGTGAGTTTGGGAGTGTTCCGCCTTCTGCAATATTTTGGAAGAGTTTGAGAAGGATAGGTGTTAACTCTTCTCGAAATGTCTGATAGAATTCGCCCGCGAATCTGTCTGGTCCTGGGCTTTTGTGTGTTGGGAGATTTTTAATCACAATCTCAATATTATTACTTGTGATTGGTCTGTTCATATTTTCTATTTCTTCCTGGTTCTGTCTTGGAAGATTGTATTTTTCTAAGAATGTATCCATTTCTTTCAGGTTATCCAATTGATTGGCATATAGTTGCTTGTAGTAGTCTCTCATGATGTTTTGTATTTCTGAGGTGTCCGTTGTGACTTCTCCTTTTTCATTTCTAATTCTGTTGATTTGCATCTTCTCCCTTTTTTTCCTGATGAGTCTGGCTAATGGTTTATCAATTTTGTGTATCTTCTCAAAGAACCAGCTTTTAGTTTTATTTATTTTTGCTATGGTTTCCTTCCTTTCTTTTTCATTTATTTCTGCTCTGATCTTTATGATTTCTTTCCTTCTGCTCACTTTGGGGTTTCTTTGTTCTTCTTTCTCTAGTTGTTTGAGGTGTAAGGTTAGGTTGTTTATTCGATCATTTTCTTGTTTCTTAAGGTAGGACTGTATTGCTATAAACTTCCCTCTTAGAACTGCTTTTGCTGCGTCCCATAGGTTTTGGGTTGTTGTGTTTTCATTGTCATTTATTTCTAGATATTTTTTGATTTCCTCTTTGATTTCTTTAGTGATTTCTTGGTTGTTTAAGACTGAATTGTTTAGCCTCCATGTATTTGTATTTTTTGCAGTTTTTTTCCTGTAATTCATATCTAGTCTCATGGCATTGTGGTCTGAGAAGATGCTTGATATGATTTCAATTTTCTTCAGTTTGCTGAGGTTTGATTTGTGACCCAAGATGTGATCTATCCTGGAAAATGTTCCATGTGCCCTTGAGAAGAAAGTGTATTCTGTCGTTTTTGGATGGAATGTCCTATAAATATCAATCAAGTCGAGATGGTCTAATGTGTCATTTAAAGCTTGTGTGTCTTTATTGATTTTCTGTTTGGATGATCTGTCCATTGATGTAAGTGGGGTGTTCAAGTCTCCCGCTATTATTGTGTTACTGTTGATGTCCCCTTTTATGGCTGTTAGCATTTGCTTTATGTATTGAGGTGCTCCTATATTGGGGGCATAGATATTTACCATTGTGATATGTTCTTCTTGGATGGATCCCTTGATCATTATGTAGTGTCCTTCCTTATCTCTTTTAATAGTCTTTACTTTCAAGTCTAATTTGTCTGATATGAGTATTGCTACTTCAGCTTTCTTTTGACTTCCATTTGCATGGAATATCTTTTTCCATCCCTTCACTTTCAGTCTATATGTATCCCTTGGTCTGAAGTGGGTTTCTTGTAGGCAGCATATAGAAGGGTCTTGTTTTTGTATCCATTCAGCCAGTCTGTGTCTTTTGGTTGGAGCATTTAATCCATTTACATTTAAAGTGATTATTGACATGTGTTTTCCAATTACCATTTTCTTAATTGTTTTGGGTTTGTTTTTGTAGGTCTTTTCCTTTTCTTGTGTTTCCTACTTAGAGAAGTTCCTTTAGCACTTGTTGTAAGGCTGGTTTGATGGTGCTGAATTCTCTTAACTTATGCTTGTCTGGAAAGCTTTTGATTTCTCCCTCAAATCTGAATGAGATTCTTGCTGGGTAGAGTATTCTTGGCTGTAGGTTTCTCTCTTTCAGGACTTTCAGTATATCCTGCCATTCCCTTCTGGCCTGCAGAGTTTCTGTAGAAAGGTCAGCTGTTATCCTGATGGGTTTTCCCTTATATGTTGTTTGTTGCTTTTCTCTTGCTGCTTTTAATATTTTTTCTTTGTGTTTAATTGTCGTTAGTTTGATTAATATGTGTCTTGGTGTATTTCTCCTTGGGTTTATTCTGTATGGGACTCTCTGTGCTTCTTGGACTTGGTGAATTATTTCCTTTCCCATGTTGGGGAAGTTTTCCACTATAACCTCCTCAAATATTTTCTCAGACCCTTTCTTGTTTTCTTCTTCTTCTGGGATGCCTATAATTCGAATGTTGGTACACTTAATATTATTGCTGAGGTCTCTGAGACTGTCTTCTATTCTTTTTATTCCTTTTTCTTTTTTCTGCTCTGTGGCATTTATTTCTCCCATTCTATCTTCCAATTCACTTATTCGTTCTTCTGCCTCAGTCATTCTGCTGGTTATAGCATCTAGAGTATTTTTAATTTCAGTTATTTTGTTATCCATTGCTGTTTGTTTTTCTGAGTTCTTATGAACTGTTTCCTGTAATTTCTCTATTTTGTTATCGAGATTTTGTATCATTTTTACTATCATTACTCTAAATTCTTTTTCAGGCATTTTCCCTATTTCCTCCTCATTTATTTGGTCTTGTGGGTTTTTTTCCTGCTCCTTTGCCTGCATGGTATTTCTTTGTTTCCTCATGGTTGTCCAAACTTTTGGGGTTGCTTGTCCTTGTGATAGAGGTGTTTATAGAAGACTGTCCAAGCCTCAGACTAATGTTAATATTTCTGTTTCCTTAGAGTCTCAGCTGTAAGTGTCCTTCTCCTTGCCTTGGGTTTTTTTGCATTATTCTGTGACCAGCAGAGGTTCCTTTATTGTTTGTCTGTAAGAGTCAGTGTGTGGGGAAGGAGAGGGTACAATAGTGGCTCCTTCCCCTGGGAGTGAGTGAGCAGTGGCGCACTGTTGTTTCAGTAGGGCTTGGAGGTGCCTGTTGCAGAGGGATGCCGGTGGCTCAGGTGTAAACAGAAAGTCTTAGAGTTGGGCCTCTCTCGGGTTTTTTTGTTGTTGTTGTTGTCTTGTTTTTTTTTTTCTCATCAGCCTCCCTGCTGCTGGCGTTCCAATGTTCCAAGGGGTTTTAATCTAGCCCCACCCGAGTGCCTGAGGGTGCTTGTTATCCCTGAGTGCCTTAGGTGGCCCATGGGGCATCTCTCCACTGCCTGTTGCAGAGGCGCCGAAAGAGAGAGAGAGGCTATGCGCGCGGCTCCTCCCCCCTGCCCGTGAGCCTGCAGCCTCAAGCCGCCATCAAGGCTGGGCAGCTCTCAGGGGCAGGCACTCCTTGCCACGGACCTCTTCCCTCCTGTCCTCTCGGTCTTTCACCTTACTGGCAACAATGTTTCTCACCCTGAACCGGCTCTCCGGTTCCCACGCTCCTGCTCTGGACCCTCTGTTCATCTGTGGATCGACGTCTCAGTCCGGGAACGCTGAGCTTCGGTGCGGACCCTCCGTATGTTTCTCACTCCCTCCCGTCTGCCACAGCTCCGCCGCTTCACCCTCTTTGAGCCCTCGTAGATGCCTCCCTACCGGTTATGTCCAGCTCCTTGTGGTCCTTTCTGGTGTCCGAGGCCGTCTGCTGGTGTTCAGCTGGTTCTCTGTGGGAATTATTGCGTCCTTCGGTGCATTCCCAATGCATCTGTGGAGAGGGATGCATTCCACGTCCCTCTACTTCGCCGCCATCTTTTTCCTCCTGTCTTCTTGTCTTGTTTATGATTTCTTTTGCCGTGCAAAGGCTTTTAAGTTTAATTAGGTCCCATTTGTTTATTCTTGATTTTATTTCCATGATTCTAGGAGGTGGGTCAAAAAGGATCTTGCTTTGATGGATGTCATAGAGTGTTCTGCCTATGTTTTCCTCTAGGAGTTTTATAGTGTCTGGCCTTACATGTAGGTCTTTAATCCATTTGGAGTTTCTTTTTGTGTATGGTGTTAGGAAGTGTTCTAATTTCATTCTTTTACATGTTGCTGTCCAATTTTCCCAGCACCACTTATTGAAGAGGCTGTCTTTTTTCCATTGTATATTCGTGCCTCCTTTGTCAAAGATAAGGTGCCCAGATGTGTTTGGGCTTACCTCTGAGTTCTCTATTCTATTCCATTGGTCTTCCTTTCTATTTTTGTGCCAGTACCATACTGTCTTGATCACTGTGGCCTTGTAGTATAGTTTGAAGTCAGGAAGCCTGATTCCACCAACTCTGTCTTTCCTTCTCAAGATTGCTTTGGCTATTTGGGGTCTTTTGCATTTCCATACAAATCGTAAGATTTCTTGCTCTAGTTCTGTGAAAAATGCCATTGGTAATTTGATCGGGATTGTGTTGAATCTGTAAATTGCTTTGGGTAGGATAGTCCTTTTCCCAATGTTGATTATTCTAATCCAGGAACATTGTATGTCCCTCCATCTGTTTGTATCGTCTTTGATTTCTTTCATGAGTGTCTTATAGTTTTCTGCATACAGGTCTTTTGCCTCCTTAGGCAGGTTTATTCCTAGGTATTTTATTCTTTTTGTTGCAGTGGTGAATGGGAGAGTTTCCTTAATTTCTCTTTCTGCTCTTTCATTGTTAGAGTATAGGAATGCAAAAGATTTCTGTACATTAATTTTCTATCCTGCTGCTTTATTAAATTCATCGATTAATGCTAGCAGTTTTCTGGTAGCATCTTTAGGGTTTCGTATGTATAATATCATGTCATCTGCAAAGAGTAACAATTTCACTTCTCCTTTTCCAGTTTGGATTCCTTTTACTTCTTAATAGGATTATTATGGTCTCACTTGAATTATTCACTGTGACCCTTTGGGATGTGTATTTTTGCCATGCAATTTTTGGTTACTTTATCTCTCTGATATGTTACCATGTGTTGTTTTAGACATGGATTTTTTTGGAGATAATGAGGGCAAGTGATGATAATCCAAATTAAATGGATCAGATTGTTGAGAAGGCTAGGGAGTAGGTCTGGAACCAGGACTCCAGAGATACCATTGGGACTATTTCTCTATCACACAGCTCAGCTTTTCTCTGTTCTGGCATCATTCAAGCAGACTTCACACACATAACCTTGCCACCAACTTACATAGTTCCTACAAGGTTTACATCCTATTGCTCCACAACCTCAGTAGAATGACAGCTTCTCTGTTTGATAGTTTTAATAAAAGTTTCAGGATTCAGTCTCACTGGACTCATGATATAGGTTCACACAATCATCACTGAACCAATCGCTGTGACCAGGGGAGGGTCATATACCAAGACTGCCTGAAATGAGGAGCGTGGTTTCCTGAAGTTAAAAAATGATGTTGCTTTTGGAAAACAGGGGAATAAAATCACCCCCTCCCAAAATAGTTTGAATTTGTGCCTGCTTTTATAAACTCTTCTCAATAATATCTGCTTTCCTTTTCTACTTGGACATACCTTCTCTTACCTCTATAACAAATTCTACCTTTTAGCATTCTCCAGGTCATCACTACATTCTCCATGAAAACAGGTGGGAGTAATGAGAGACTAGTGAAAAGAACAACCTTAAACCCTGTTTGTGACAGAACCCAGGGTTTTGTCCAACACTTTCCAGAGCCTGTGCCAAAGCCTACCTACTTCTGATGGATGGTGTTTACCATTCTATTGCTTTCCAAGCCTCAGTTAGTTCACCTTAGGCGGCCAAGTGAGATTTTGGAAAACTCCTTAAGGAAGGTTTTGTAAACATAATAGAGGCTGAGACCTTTCTTGTGCTAATGTACTCATTTAGTCTAACATTTTCTTCTTCACCATTGACCAAAAGTTCTTCTCTTTAGTTGAAAATCATTAGAGTCAAACGTCAAGGAATATTTTTGTGATATTGAAAGAAGTTCCCAACTGTTCCTGTTCTTACATCAACTGGAATTGAAATCAGTGGTCCACAATGTTATTTTTGCCAAAACAAGAGTAAATTATATCTGTGGTCAGAGTGCCTTTTCTAATGGCAAAGAAAGATCTAGGATGATTCACTACTCAGTATATGGGTGGCTTTCAAAGAAAGAGAAAGACAGCAGTAGAACAAATTTTCCCATTGCAATAGACATTACGTGGTTCCATTTTTAACCAGATAGTAATATATTCTGCAATAGGGCTCGTCTTTTCTTCAGAACCTCTCTTCTGTTTTTTTTATTGAATGATATTTCAAAATACTGGTAGTTAAAAACATTTGAGAATGAGTAAAGCTATCAAGAAGTTTTTAAGTACTTCTAGATTCACATTTTAGTATTTTCCTTTAAAATAATTGTTTTTCTTGTTAGTTTTAAGCCTTTCATAATTTGTCATTAATTAAAAACAAATCAACAATAAGCACAAAATCTAAATTGTAGCCAGCACAGCCTTCTGTGATGCTTATTGCCCTGACTATTCTGATGTGTTCTTCTCATTGAAGAGCTTGGGTGTTACGTGGTCAGCACTATCCAAACAATTAATATAATAGAGTGAAAATGTCCCTTCAGCAGAAATATCTCCTTCTGGGAGGAGGGCAAACTGCCCCTAGATTGAAGAAGAGTTATGTAAGACCATTTCTGTCCAAAATGATTGGGCTGAATTCCAGATTTCTCTAATGAAACTTTGCTGAATAACTGCTGTGCTTGCAGCTGTGGAAGTATTCAATATTATGTTGATTGTTGCCTCTTGATCAGCTACTTTAAAACTGTCATTCTAGAAACTAAACCCAAGTGCTTGTTCAAAGAAGTTGATGGTATAGGAATTTACTTCTGATGACAGTGAGTGGGATATAATCTGGGATGTGAGCATTTTTTAGTTGTTATAACTTTTGATGAAGGAGCTCTCTCTTTTTTTTTTTTTTTTTTTGGCACACGGGCTTAGTTGCTCCGTGGCATGTGGGATCTTCCTGGAGCAGGGATCGAACCGATGTCCTCTGCATTGGCAGGTGGATTCTTAACCACTGCACCACCTAGGAAGCCCCTCTCTTTTGTTGAAGGGTTTTTCCATTGGCCTTTGGTAAATAATGGTATCTTTCAGAATTTAGAAGATCATTTATAAATTAGGGATAATGATACTTGTATCTCCTAATTTCTCTGAAATATTCTGAAAACTTCCGTTCAAGATCTAAATTTTTTTTCAGCTTTTATGGTAAAATATTTTTATTTCATCGATCTTTAAAAATTTTGCAATCAAGCAACTTTAAAGGCCTAATCTCAGGAGAAAAACTGACTTACTTAATGATACTTACAAAAATGATACTTCATTTTGAAAAGTAAATTTGTTAATCTTGTGAGAGAAATGATTTGATTTTGTGGTTTTCATTTCTGAATGCAATTGACACTTTAAAATATAATGTCATAAACTTTAAAAAATAATACTAGATTAATATTACAAGAGAACAAAAGTTGAAGTGACTATATCCAACATGCCAGAATGTGAATTATTTATGAGTGGTGAATGGCATATACTTCTACTATTTAATTATAATCTCTAGTGTCTTGAAATTCTCAATTTAGGAACATTTCCTTCTTATTTTAAGCAGAAAAAATATTGATATAAAAAATCCAAATGTATCAGTAATGAAAATTCTTGTATGAAAATTCTTTTAAATTGATAATCTAATTATTCTTAGTTTGTAGCTGTTTCATTATAACTTCATTCAAACTACTCCAGAACGTAATGGCTTAAAAACAACCAATTTTACTATTTCTCCTGATTCTCACACCTGGATGGGCTTAGCAGGCAGTTATTTCCCTGGTGGTCACTTATGTGGCTGTCTTCAGATGGTTGGCCAGCAGTGGGGTGGGGCCAGGTTCAGTTGGGATACTGGGATACCTGGGCTTTGATGCCTTCATGTAGTTTCAAAGCCTTTCCTTTTTTACATGGTCTTTCCACATGATCTCTTTAGTAGTGGAACTTCTAACACAGTAGTTCAGAGTACCCAAGAGTGCAGTAGTGAAAGTTTCTAGTCCATCCTAACCCTTAGACCCAGAACTGACATGGCAGTTATTTTCACAGCATTCTTTTGGTTAGGGAAAATCCCATGGCCAACCCAGATTCATGGGTAGAGGATGACATTAGGGTGTCATACCTGGAAGCACGATTTATTGGGGGTCACCAAAGGAACAGTCTCCTGCATTAGCATTTATTGATTTATTCAAATGACATGCACTATTTCTAAATTTGTTATGAAGTATAGGGTGCTGTGAGGATATGTAAATATTAGGGAAGGGAAGTCAGGATAACTTTCCTTGAGGAAGAGATGCTTGAATTAAGAATTAAAGGATGAGGGGAGTAGTGAAGTGATGGGTAAGGGAAGAGATGCATTTCAGGAGGTGACCCTGAAGTGAAAGAAAGCATGCATTGAGGGGTGTGGGGTATTTGAGGAAATGAAAGTATACAATGTGACTACATTGCAAAAGCTAGGGCAAGAATGATGTGAAATGGAGCTGAAATGGAAAATGAGAGCTAGAGTACACATGGCCTTGTCAGCCATGATAAGAATTTGTGAGAGCGATAGAATACCACTGAAGGATTTAAGGCATTAGGAGGGGGTGATGGCAGATAAACAGGTTGAAAATTTGTAAAAGTAAATGTAGTCTCTGGGTGGAGAATTAATTTAAGACAAAAAGAGTGAATGTAGAAAGGCAGATTCGGAGGTTATCACAGAAGTCTAGGTGAGATATGATGATGGAGAGATTGGAGATTAAGTGAGAATATGAGATGTTTAGTAGGCAAACTACACTGTACGTGGTTTGCTATGGTCTGTGGGAGCAGGGAGGGGGGCAGGGAAGGGAGAAGAAAAGGTGAAGAATGTCTCCTGGGTTTCTTGTTTGCAGAACTACATGAGTGGTGGTACCGTTTATCTATAGCTCTGTCTATATCATCTGTGTATGTATGTGTGTATGTGTATCTGTTTGTCTACCTGTCTGCCTCTGCAGGAAATCAGGTGCTAGTGTGGAAAGGGGGAGAGGCAATCAGGAACTGAGATTTGTATATATTTAATCTGAGGTACTTTTAAGAAATTCAGGAAGAGACCTTGAATTAGATCCAGGAGTTTGGATCTCAGAGAAGTCCAGTATGGAGATTAAATTTGTGATTGATTGCTAATAATTGAACCTGTGAGCACCAATTAGATCACTTAGGGAAAGACAATAGACTCAAAAGAGATGGGGACATCAGACTGAGCTTTGAGGAACTGAACTTTTTAAAGCCTGCATGGAAGAGCTTGAACAGGCAGACTGAGAATGTGGGGAAATCTAGAAGAGTGTGATGTCATGGATGCCAAAGAGAGAGAGTTTTGAAGAAGGAGGGATTGAATAGCAATGTTAAATGCTGCAGAAGGGTCAAATAAGACAAGAAATGATAAATGTCCACTGCATTTACTGACAAATAGAAGGTCCCGGTAAGCTTTCCAAAACTGTTTCAGTAGAGATGGTGAGGCAAGCTGTATTGAGGTAGATCGATGAGTGAGAAAACACTGAGGAAAGGAAGGCAGGTAATGAATATGATTCTTAAAGGAGATTTGGCTATGAGTGGCGGAGAATGATGATGTGCAGTTTTGGAGAGATCAGAGATAACAGATAATGGGGTAGAATAGAGAGTATGGGAGCACAGCTGGAAGGGTTAGTTTTAGGAGGACATACACTTTCTCTTTAATAATTGACTTACTAGTAAGCACTCAATTCAAAAGGAGCTACCCTTTCCAAGGTTATATTTTTTTTTTTATTATTTTATTTTATTTTTTTGGGGGTACACCAGGTTCAATCAACTGTTTTTATACACATATCCCCATATTCCCTCCCTTCCTTGACGCCCCCCCCCCTCCAAGGTTATATTTTTAAATTACTTTTTCATGTTTGTATTTCCTAAGGAGCAGGAATAAAGGTAATAAATAATACTTACCATTGTCAAGAACTGTGAAGGCTCTTAGTTTTACTTACTTGTGAGCTAAGATGTTAGCCACTTTCAGGAATGCTGTCATAAGACAAAGACAAAGGACTTCATTACTCACAGCACTACAAGAGATGTGAGCTTTATGTTTGTGTCAGTTACCCTTTTCCCCAAGTTCTATGGAGGCAAATGGAGCAGCTAAGTTGGATGCTGCACACACAGTGGATTTGCATCACAGCTGAGGAACTCTGAGCTTAGGGAACCTGAATCTTTTATAATAGGCTACAGCTAACCCAATCAACCTTTGCCCTGGAGGAAGATATTGTCTTTACTATACTAGTATACTGGCCAATAAACGAATCTTCCCTCTCTTCCATGGGAAAACACTATCCCTCTCTATCTTCTTTTTTTTTTTTCTAGCAATATATTTTTAAAAATTTTATATAAGTATAGTTGATTTACAATGTTGTGGAAATTTCTGCTGTATAGCAAAGTGATTCAGTTATACCTATAAATATATTCTTTTTCATATTCTTTTCCATTATGGTTTATCACAGGATATTGAATATAGTTCCCTGTGCTATACAGTAAGACCTTGTTGTTTATGCAGCCCATATATACTTGTTTGAATCTGTAATCTCAAACTCCCAATCTCTCCCTCCCCTCCCTCCCCACCCCCTTAACCACAAGTCTGTTCTCTATGTCTGTGGGTCTTTTTCAGTTTTGTAGATATGTTCATTTGTGTCGTATTTTAGATTCCACATATAAGTGATATACAATATTTGTCTTTCTCTTTCTGATGTACTTCACTTAGTATGATAATCTCTAGTTGCTCCATGTTACTGCAAATGGCATTATTTCACTCTTTTTTATGGCTGAGTAATATTCCATTGTATATATATACCACATCTTCTTTATCCATTCATTTGTCAATGGACATTTAGGTTGTTTCCATGTCTTGACTGTTGTAAATAGTACTGCTGTGGACATAGGGGTGCGTGTATCTTTTCTAATTATAGTTTTGTCTGGGTATACACTCAAGAATGGGATTGCTGGATCATATGGCAACTCTGTTTTTAATTTTTTGAGAAACTTCCATGCTGTTTTCCATACTGGCTGCACTAACTTACACTCCTACCATGAATGTAAGAGGGTTCCCTTTTCTCCATGCCCTCCATCATTTATTATTTGCAGGCTTTTCAATGATGCCCATTCTGACCAGTGTGGAGTGGTACCTCAGTGTGGTTTTGATTTGCACTTCTCTAATAATTAGCAATGATGAGCATCTTTTCATGTGCATATTGGACATCTGTATGTCTTCTTTGGAGAAATGTCTGTTTAGGTCTTCTGCCCATTTTTTGATTGGGTTGTTTCATTTTTTTTTTTATTGAGTTGTATGATCTGTTTGTATATTTTGGAAATTAATCCCTTGTTGGTCATATCATTTGCAAATATTTTCTCCCAGTCCATAGGTTGTCTTTTTGTTTTGTTTATGGTTTCCTTTGCTGTGCAAAGGTTCATAAGTTTGATTAGGTCCCAGTTGCTTATTTTTGCTTTTATGTCTATTGCTTTGGGAGACTGACCTAAGAAAACCTTGGCACAATTTATGTCAGAGGATGTTTTGCCTATATTCTCTTCTTGGAGTTTTATGGTTTCATGTCTTATATTTAAGTCTTTAAGCCATTTTGAGTTTATTTTTGTATATGGTGTGAGGGTGTGTTCTAACCTCATTGATTTACATGTGGCTGTCCAACTTTTCCAATACCACTTGCTGAAGAGACTGTCTTTTCCCCATTATATAGTCTTGCCTCCTTTGTTGAAGATTGATTAATTGTCCATAGGTGCATGGGTTTATTTCTGGGCTCTCTGTTATGTTCCATTGATCCATATGTCTATTTCTGTGTCAATATCACACTGTTTTGATTATTATAGCTTTGTACTATTGTTTGAAGTCTGGGAGGGTTGTGCCTTCTGCTGTTCTTTTTCCAAAGGATTGCTTTGGCAATTCTAGGTCTTTTATGGTTTCATATAAATTTCAGGATTATTTTTTCTAGTTCTGTGAAAAATGTCATGGGTAGTTTGATAGTATCCCCCTCTACTAAGACTGTTTGCTACACAGACATCCTTGAAAAGATAGTTCATAGCCTAAGTTTTCAGAGTCTTTGCTAAGAAGATGTGCAGAAACATGGGAGACTTATGGAGAATTGTCTCCCAACAATATTAGTTAGCATTTGTGGGCATTACATGTGTTCCAGGCACTAATATTACATTTATTTTCTAGTCCAACACCCACAATAGCCCTTTGAAAACCTTTATTAGTTGTCTTGGGCTGTAATAACAAAATATCATGGACTGGATATCTTAAACAACAGAAATTGAGTTCTCACAGTTCTGGAGGCTGTAAGTCTAATTTCAAGGTGTTAGTAGAATTTCTTCCTGTTGAGACCTCTCCTCCTGACTTGTAGATGGCTGCCTTTTCACTGTGTCCTCACATGGCCTTTCTTCTGTGTGTCTGTCTTCCTGGTGTCTCTTTCCGTTCTTATAAGGATTCCAGTCCTATTAGACTAGAACCCCATTCTTAGGATCTCATTTAACCTTAGTTACCTGTTTAAAGGTCCTGTCTTCAAATACAGCCACAATGGGAGTAAGGCTTCAATATAACAGTTTTAGGGGGACACAATTCAGTCTGTAACAGGTACTAAATGCTATTTATTACTTATTGCAACTATTTACAGGTAAGAAAACTGAGGCTTAGAGAAGTTAAGAACCTTTAACAAGGTCACACAAATCAAAGTGATAGAATGGGATTTGAACTGAACTCCTGTCTGATATCCCACTCTCCTATGTAACTAGAATGAAAATGTGGTTTCTGGCATTTCAGGGGGGAAATTAATTTCTTAGCTTTTGGATCAGAAATACTGGTTTTGTGAAAGAGCATTGTAGTATGAGCCACAGTTTATTAGCCAGATTGACTGACTTCCTCCCTCCCTCTGTCTCCCTTTCCCTCCTTCCTACCAGACAATCATTTATTCAGATGTTCAATATATGTTTCTTGAATTATACTACGGCCGGTTACTGGTCTAGGTGCTAGGGATCTATCAGTAGGCAAAATAAACTCCCTGACTTAACGAAAGGTACACCTTTGGTATTATGTGAAAGATTATTCACTATCCCCCTTCATATTCTCCTAGTGCTTTAATATTTATATTTTCTGTACAACTGAAAGAGAATGGGAACTAACATTTACCAAATGTCAACCATATATATTAAGCATGTCCACTTATATTATCTCATTTAATAACTGTTGGATGGCTTGTTAGCGCAGATTGGTGACTTTCCTATTTAAAATCTTTAATTATGATTATGGAAACATATTTTCCTTGTGGTTGATCAGAGAAACTTTGACTGTAATCTCAAGTGTTTATGAATAATACACACATGTATATGTATATTAAAGTATACCTATATATTTGTATGTTTTTCCCTTCTGGTGGTCAGTCCCAAGAATGATTAGAAGTTATTATAATACAGATTGCCATCTTTGTTCAAGTCTTTGTTGGTGAGGTTGGAATTAAGCAGCTTAACACAGTATAAAAGTCCAGGTGTACAGGAAAAATGTCTTGGGGTTGAGAGTGTCAGATAGCATTGATGACAAAGAGTTTGAGGAAAAAGAAAACAGAACCAAAAGTCACTACTACCACTCCTAAAGTTATGTTCAGGTTTTGAGAAGCTGATTCAGATTTATTTCTTCTGATTGCAGCCTGCTAGAATTTCTTCTAGCTATTGGTATCTGTATAGGTTTTACCTATATATGATTTTCTTTGCAGCATAAAAAAGGATTATTTAAAGTGTATTTTAAAAAAGAGAAGGTTTTTCTCAATTGAAAAATTAAATGACGGCATTTCAAGGTATCTTTCTATATTTATAAAACTATTTGGAGTTAAGGCACAGTGCATTCAGGCTAACACTTTTTTGTGAAGATTGATTCCAGCTGGGCCTTTCCTTTGAGTTTTCTGGGGCACCATATCTTATTTATTTGAGCAGCTGTGATTTGGGATGCATGATTCACTGTTACTTTATTATTATAGCTCTCCTCTCTTGAAGTCTAGTACTTTGTTTTTATAGTCCACAACTGGGGATTAGCAAGTTAACTTTGTCACCAGATGTGACAGGGATATAAAGAAAGAGATTTCTTAGCATAGTCACGTTAAAAAACTCTTTTCATGTCAATAAAAAGCAAAGTAATAATAGTCAATCCATAGGTTATTTTTTCTTTTCAAAAATTAGTTACCTGCTTTGAGTTATTAAAACATTTTTGAGATTTGTATTCAAACAAGTAAAATCTACATTTAGGCTATTTTACCTTTATATATTCTATTATATTTTAAACTTACTATTACTAAATTGTTTTTTTAAGCTATTTTCAACCTTCACATCCATATAACTGGTTCATTAAAATTCCTAGTTGGTATGTTGAAAGACACTTGGCAAATAAATGTTGAAAGTGGAACCTCACTCAACATACACAACTCTAGCCAAAATTCGGTATAATAAAAATAAAGTTTTGTCAGAAAGCAGTTACAACTATAGAATTGTACAGTAAGTCCCCTAACATACGAACGGGTTCCATTTTGAAAGTGCATTTTTAAGTGCAATTTTGTTCATAAATCCAACAAAGTCAGCCTAGGTACCCAACTAACACAATTGCCTATATAGTACTGTACTGTAGTAGATTTGTAATACTTTTTACACAAGTAATACATAAAAAATAAGCACAGAAAATAAAGGAAACATTTTTAATCTTATAGTACAGTAGCTTGAAAAGTACAGTTATACAGTACAACAGCTGGCATACAGGGGCTGGCATCGAGTGAGCAGGCAAGAAGAGTTACCGACTGGAGGGGGAGGTGGGAGATGGTAGAGCTGAAGGATCCTCAGCAATAGGAGACAGAGGGAAAGCTGCAGTTTCTCTCATGCCTGACAATGATGGAACACACGTTCTCATCTTTGAAAGTTCACAACTTAAAGGTTTGTATGTAAGGGACTTACTGGATTTTGTTGCAATCTTAAAGCAAACATTGAAGAGTCAATAGCACAGGGATTAAGAGCATGAACTCTAAAGCCAGATTACCTAGATTAGATGACCTCTTTCACTATATGACCTCCTGCAAATTGCTAAATCTCTCTGTGCCTCAGTTTCTTCATCTGAAAAATAGAAATAATACTCTGACCTATCTTATAGGATTTTTATTGTATTTAAAGAAAGTAATATGTGTAAAGCACTTAGGACAGTGTTATCTAATTACCAATCAAATAAAAGGTGGCCTTTAATTACTGTTATTATGAAGTAGAGCCCCTGAGAGTGCCCTTGTTAGAATTCAATGAAGTGAGGAGTGGGTTCTCAGCTTTGCCGGTCTGGTGATTCACTTTCATCATTGCTCCCAGATTTAATCAGCTCAAGTCTCTGAGAGAAGGAATTGAGCAAACTCACGAGTGACTAATGGAACAGCCAGAAGCCCCATTTATAAAACGGACAGAAAAATTATTTTGAAGCAATTACTGAGGTGATTTTTTTTCTCATGCAATCCCTTTTACCTGTAATTCTATTTGCCTCTTTGATCTAGATCTTGGTCTCCATGACTCAGAGAGGGAGGCTTCAGTAGACCACAGAGAAAAAAAGTTTATTAATAGTCTTTGAAGTTTGAATTCTCAAGCCCTATCAGAAATACAAGGCAAGCAAGAAAATTCATTCAGTCAAGCCCTGGTTTGTCCTGATTGTTGGATAAATATAAAAATTTTCCTGCCTTGGGTGGAAAAAAGAACCAGGGAATATGGAAATGGAGTAAATATGGATGTAATTCCCTGAAAAGAAGCTCTCTACTTTGTAGCCTACTCCAAAGCTGAGCCCTGAGGAGGTGGTGATTCAAGTCCAAAAGCAGTGGGGACCTGTGACTTGTTTGGATGGTGGGATTTCCTCACATGCTGGGATGGCATTACACCAGTTGAGTAGGGATGATGATGTAGCATGACGTGATTTGGCATGTCAAGGTCACGAGGGTTTGAGTTAACCTCCCTGAGTTTCTTACGACCCCCAGAGTAGTTTGGAAAAATCTTGCCATTTTCCTCCCCAACCCAAATTAAAAGTGGCCACAATGTTTTGCTGCTTCCCATTAAGCAGCAAAGACTAATTCCCTTCTCCTTGAATGTGGGCTAATCTAGTGGCTTGGTTGACCAATGGAATGTGCCAGAAGGGAGCTTCTATGAGTTTTAAGGCCAAGGTAACAGGAAGTTTTGCAGCTTTCACTTGGATTTCCTCGTGGAAAGCCAGTTGCATGAAGTCTGATCATCTTGCTGCAAAGCCTATGTAGAGAGGTCTTGAGACTTGGGTAGGGGAAGGGACCCGGCTAAGCCCAGTCTGCCATCTCTTTCCACCAAGACAACAGGTGTGTGAGTGAAACTATCTTGGACTTCCAAACCAGTCCAGACACCAGCCACACAGCACCAAATGAGCCTAGAGGAGGCAGAATAAACAACCCCCCCCAGCCCTTGAAGATCTGACCCACATGTTGTAAACATAATAAAATTGTTGTTGTAAACCATTAAGTTTTGGGTGGTTTGCTCCATCACAGTAAATAACTGTATCAGTAGATAACCATCACGGTAGATGACATATCTCTTCAAATTCCCTTAGAATTACGCAGAAGCAGATAGATGAATTGTCTAACTTTGACCTGACATCTTTTGAATTTATAGGCTGACCTGTGTGAAGATGATTATGCAATCCCTACCTTCGAAGGACCTCATGAGGAGGGATGTTTATGCCTAAGTATTGACAGAAAAAACCCATTCATTTGCTCATTCACAGTGAACATTAGCAGGGACAAAGGTTGTGCAAGAAACAAACATTAATATAGCCATGACTGAATTTTTGGAGTTATACAACCTCGTGGCCCTGCCTGCCATCCATTCTCCAAGTCTTAGATGCCACACGTGAGACAAAGGGAGGGAATGTGGGGAACCTTGATTTCACTGGGAAAATCCTCATATGACAGAGGAACCCATGATTTGACAGAAAAATATCTTGAAGTGCCTAAGTAGGTTATTTGCCACTAGGAAAAACGGGGTTTAAAATAGGAATAAATTCATCATAGAAAAATGAAACCAGTTTTTTTTGTTTTGTTTTTTTTTGGAGCACAACTGCAGCTTGTGAAATCAATATCCGTCATATTAATTAAATATGTGAAACACTACCGGTAAGCCAATTAGAATACGCTCATTATCTAATTAGCTCTTCTCTTCCTGGGTCCATTTATTCTTTTACTGTGGGAACTGTTTCTTTTGTTGCGATCGGAACACTCAGGTCTGCTTCAGTGCATGGTCTTGCTGAGAAGCTAAATTAGTCATCAGGCTATTTGGTTATCATGGGTCTGAACAAAGGTAAAAGGAGAAGTTCTGTTAGGCCACAGTGGCAGACCTGATGACCCATGTCTGTCCCACGATAGAGGACACGTCTTTAGTGATCAAAATTCTCATCCTGTCCCCTGACGCCCAGTCAGCATTGTTCTATACATAGTAAATAAACTATAGACAGTTCTGGCTCCCTGGTTGCCGTGTATCTCCTTCTAATGAGTCCATTCCACCAGTAATGGCAAGTTTAATCTGTAGATATGTTTATACTGTTAATTAGGTGATGCTCAAGTCCTGCCTGTTTTTGGCTTTGTAACATAATGTCTCTTAAGGGCTCTTTCTTCAGATAGCAAATTTAATTTATCATGGTGTTGATTTTACTAATTTAACTCATATCTCCCTGTTGCCTTGATATTCTGCCTAAGAGGGTCTCTCTATTTCCATCTAATCCTGTAAGACTTTCAGTGCAATGCCAAGTGAACTGAGTGAAAAAAAAATCCCAATAAATAAGAAAGGGGAAGTGTGACACATTTTTCTCAGAAAATTAAAGGAAGCGAAGGTTTTAACATCTTATTATAAATTTCTACTACCTAGTAATTGAGCCATACATCATCGTGTGCAATTTACAATTCCTGTGTTTGAAACAGCTCAGGGTTATCCCTATTTATAAGTTTTGACAGAAAAAACCTGCTCCTTTGTTCCCTAAGTTGGTAATCAAACATTTGTTCACCCCTGATGAGAACTACGCTCCATGGTAGATGCCTCTTCAGTCTTGTGAAAGGAGCATAAACAATACTTAAAGTGATTTTTTTTCTTTTTCTTTTATTTATATCTATATGAGATGATGGATGTTCACTAAACTTATTGTGACAATCATTTCATGATGTATGTAAGTCAAATCATTATGCTGCACACCTCAAACTTATATGGTACTGTAAGTCAATTATATTTCAATGAAATTGAAAGAAAAAAATACATAGAATATAAGGCACGCAATAAAGCATATGAAATGCTCAATGTAATTTGATATGAGTGAAACCTAAATGAAAACCCCATGGAAATGTCACTGCATGCCTACGAGAATGGCTGAAACAGGAAAAGACTGACGATACCAAGTATTGACAAAGATATGGACAACGGTAGCTCTGCAAGTGTAAAATGCCACAGCCACTTTGGAAAACTCTTGTTATCCCTTACAAAGTTGAACATAAATCTATCCTATGATCCAGGACTTCCACTCCTAGATTGTATTCTTTATATCACAAATTCCGACAACTTAATGGCTTAAACAACAATCAGCACTTATCTCATACAGTTTCTGGGGGTCAGGAATGCAGAGCGGGCTTAGTTGGGTGGTTTGCCTCAGGGTCTATCATGAGGTTTCAGTTCATGTGGTAGCCAGGACCACAGTCCCCTGAAGGCTGGACAGGGCTAGAGGCTCTGCTTCGAAGGTGGCATACTCAGATGCCTGACAAGGTGAGGATGGCGCCTGGGATAGACTTCAGTTCCTCACTGCTTGAATCCAACTGTATTGCTGCTTGAGTCTCCTCCTGGCAGCTGGTGTCATTCCAGAGTGAATGATCTGAGAGAGAGCAAGGCGACAGCTTTTGTGACCTAGTCTTAAAAGTCCTGCTGCACCCTTTTTTGCATATCTTACTGATGGCATAGAGTAGCCCTATTCAGCGTGTGGTGTAGATGTGTGTATGTGGGGTGTGACCACACAAGAGGTTGGGTATGAGGAAGCAAGGGTCATTGGGTACCATCTCGGAGACTGTCTACCACATAGGTATTTATCCCAGAAAAATAAAGGAAACGTTCACAAAAACATTATATAGGAATGTTCGTAGGAGTTTATGTACAATATTAAAACTGGAAACAGCCCAGGTGTTCATCAGCAGGCGTCTGGGTGAACAAACTGGTATATTCACACGGTGGACACGGCTCAGCAATGAAAAGGAACAAACTACTAATAAATGCAAAAATATCAATAAACCTCAAAACTATTATTCTAAGTAAAAGAGGAAAAAGTCCATAATGTATGATCCCATTTATATGCAATTCTACAATAGGCAAAACTCACCTAAAGTGATATAAATCAGAGCAGTGGTTGCTTCTCACAAGGGTGGAAGGTAGACTGACTATAAAAAAGCTTTCTGGGTAATGAAACCCTTCTGCCAAATTTGTAAAAAGCAATTCAGCAGCACACTTATGTTCTCAAGATTTCACTGTTGATAAATTATACCTCAATAAAAACACAAGGTATAATCCAAGGGTCACAGGAGAGATATAAGTGAATATGTTAAAATTGAGGGAAATTAATACTCACAGAATGGGGAAATATTAATGGGGAAAGTATTAATTTTTAATAAGTCAAAACAGTAATTGTAGGTAATTTTAATGATATTTTTGTATTGATAATCCCATCATTTGGAATAATTGTTGATTTCTTTTTGGTCTATTTTCCAGTTGTTGTATAACAGAGGGAGTCCAACTCGAGGATGGAAGATGCCTTAGAGGAGCGGGATGGGGAGGGTGGGGGGGACTCGAGGGAGGGTGGGGGGGAGTTGAGGGCGGGAGGAAATATGGGGATATGTGTATAAAAACAGATGATTGAACTTGGTGTACCCCCAAAAAATAATTAAAAAAAAAAAAAGAAAAGTACATAATAATGTTTCCTGTATGAGATTTTATAAACTGATTATATGTGTGTGTGGTTGGTTGGTGACAGTATAAGTAGTTCCCCAGACTATTAAAAATTCCTTTTAAGTATCATTTTCAACTGTTATATTTCATTGTAGGATTATGACATGGTTTAAACTGTTTTGTAAGTGATGGACATTTGTTTCCCATTATTTAAGTAAGGCAGTGGAGTTGTACATAAGTTTTTCTATAGTATTGCTTTCTAAAGGTTTAAATTATTGTGTATCTCTGTCAGTAATGTATAAAAGGACATTTCACCATACTTTGGTGGGTGCTAGGTATTTTGAACACTTTGATCATATGTTTCTTAACCCTTGTAATTGAGAAAATGGCAGTTGAATTGAGCCTTGAAGGATGAGTAGCATTTTAAATGTCAATTGGATTTCAAAAGGCAAAGATGGGGAAGGTTTTTCTTCAGTGTTCACGGCATGGCAAGCAAAGCCTTGCAATGTCAAACTCATGGAATTGCAAGTAGTTTAATACAAAAGCTTAGAGCAGTGGTTCTCAATCTTGGCTGCACAAGAGAATCACCTAAGGGTGAATTAAAAAATCCCAGTGTAGACCAATAAACTCAGGATATCTGGTTGTAGAGCTCAGGCATCAGTAGGTTTAAACATTTCCCAGATGATTCCAATATGTAAGCAAAATTGAAAACCACTGGTGTAGAGTGAGGCAGAATGGGATAGGATGTAATTAGAGATGAAACTGAAAAGATGGAGACCAGATGTACAAGGCATCATGCTCCAGGACAAAGTGTACACTGACTTTCTAGGCAATTTAGCAAATGATGTTATTGTTCTTCACTCATCACCTTGGAGTCCTTCACCTTTCCCATGTACTCGTGTAGTGTTACTCCCAGCAAACTGCTATCACTTGTACCTCCTTGTAGACAGGCTGCTCTCAGGCTGCCCAAGCTCCTCCCTCCTCTTGCCAAGATGTGGAAATGCCTGGGAATTTTCACTTCACCTCCGCAGGGCACAGTCCTTAAGCACCGATTGATGGCGATGGGATGTAAATAATCCTGCTTCCTCTTCCCTCATCAGGACAATTCTGAGGGGTGATTCTTCCACGAACTTCTTACCATTCAAGAGGGGGTGAACTTGTGGCAGAACGTAAATCCTCACCCTGCTTTCTTCATAAAGAAATAGTTCTCTGAAAGCATGTCAGCTGAAATAAACAATGGGCTTAGTGACTTAGCTGCAAGCACTTTATCTCATCATACACCAGTGACATATGGTTCTTAGACGCCAGAGATCTACAGACACACTTTGAGTGGCCTGACACTTCCACTGTCTCCAGAGGGCTCTGCGTTCGTGAACCAACGTTACCCTCTGTGGATATGCTTTTATCTTGCAGCCTGGCCTGGACTCCTTCCTTTCCCTGTTCCTCTTCCTGCTTCCTTGATTTTCCACTCTTACTAATAAATGACTCTCATATGACTCTTAGTGTCAGCATTTGCCTCCAGGGAACTCGATTAAGATAAGTAATGAGGATCGTATTGGAAGATCATTCTGAAGAATGATTTAGAAAAATGGATGAGTGTAGGTAGGAAGTGAGATTGAAGACTCTCACAATATCCCATTGGCCAGGGAACTGAGGCATCCTCCTCCTCCATTCCTTGCCATTTCCAGAGCCCCTGCTTTAGTTTAGACTCTCATTATTTTTGAGGTGTAGCACTGGTCTGTATTTCGTGATGTTAATTCAAGGACCGTGCCAATGTATCAATGGAGATGGACTAGACATGGTAAGTTCCTTACTATTTGCAAACTAAAATTTCCTTTGTGAAATATATATATATATATATATATATTTTTCATTTATACTTTAGAGTTTACAGATTCTAAATTACATTTGTAAAGAAACTTAGCTGTACCTTGGCTAGGGCAAGTAATTAGAGCTCTCTGGCCCTCAGTTTTCTTATCTCTTGGATGAGGAAGAAGAATTAAATTAATCCTAAAGCCCCTTCCCATTCTGAAATGTTGTGTTCAGCAGCAGTCACTAGATTACACCAGTGAAAGAAGCATAGAACAGATTATTCCAGTAGCAATTGTCACTTCTCAAAGCAAATTGACAAAAATCATGCACTTATTGTAAGAACAATTATCCAGGAAGCTAACCTTTGCCCATTTTTCTTAATGATATGTTTACTGCCTTTAACTTTGCTGTGGAAATGGGTAACCATCTAATTGGGTTGATAAGGTCAGCACGCAGGAGGTTTGGAAAGAGATTGGATAATATTTGTGAGTGTGTATATTTGCCTAGACATGCTTTTTGTCATGTTTATTGCACTTTAATGATTAGCTAGAAATAATAAGCCTGCTGTATATGCTATTTTACTAATGCTCTGTCATTTATGGATTATTCTGAGGTAATTTGAAAATACAGAGAAAATATAATTATTCGAGGGTGCTTTTGGAAGAGGTGGATATATTTATACAATTAAATAGTAATTTAATAACACAATATTCCTCAAAACAGAGTTCACCAGTATATATAGTTCATAGGGAGGGCTTGTGAGGCTGGATGAGATGAGTTTTATTTTCCCCTATTTTTAAGGAGAGTATAAATTCAACTTAGGGTGATTTTGTGGCTTGAGAAAGGTGATTTAACAATGTGTAAATTATATCTGCTCATCAGTTTATCACATCTTGTCCACAAACAACGCTGAAATATACGCAAATATTCCCTAAACTCTTTTGTGTTTCTCAACTTACCCAGGCAGAGATCTGAGCTTCACAGTGTATCACACAGACCCTCCATTAGAAATGATCTCAATTCTATTCCCTTTTGGGCTCCTGTGTTTTGGAGTCTTTGAGGAATACTTTTAAAATGATAAAACATGGAGAATTAGGATATGTTTGTAGCATTTTATTAATTTTTTTTCCCCCTTGGATGAGGTATAATGCACAGACAGGAAAGTATATAACTCTTACATATAAAATTCAATGAAATTTTACATATGTATATGCTGTGTAGCTACTGCCTTTCTATCACTCCCTCTTTTGGCTTTGCTCCCCTGCTCTCTCTATTGAATCATTGTCAGGCAATTTCTTTCCATGAAACCAGGAAAAAATAGACTCTGGAAACCAGGCTTATCTATTGCTTACAATTTGTATCCCCAAAGAAGAAGCAGCTCTCTCTTTCTTCCTGGATTCCCATATCAAATCCTAGGGAAGAGATTGATTAGTCTGTCCTGAGTCATGTGACTTTCACTGCACCAATCACTTGCAGGCTATTGGAATACGGTGCTCTGATTGGCCAGGCCAGGGGTACATGCCCATTCCAGTGTTTCCGGAAGGGCGGTTTTGTTGTTGGTCTGAGAGAGTGTCTCCATGCAGGGAGGGCTCCTCTGTCCTTTTAGCAGAGCGATGGGGCTCGGTGATTTCAGGGCCGTGTTGGAGGGAAAGCAGTGGGTGCGCTGGCGGTGGCCCCTCCAGCCGTGCGCTGTGGCCGCTGCAGGGTGTGGCTGCACTGCTTCTTATCTTGAGTCACTTGGCAGTGGCTTGGCCTCCCAGCTGTGGTGAGCATCATCCATTAGAAACAGCTGTTAGAGACAGAAGCACCAAACCGAAACTGGACGTGGTCCCCGAGGCCACACTATAATCTTGCCTGACACTCTTAGTCCCCTGGAAGGACGAGCTCTGTAATCTGGTTTTTCTGTAAAAGAAGGGAAACAGAAGAAAAAAACAAACGAAATGTAAAAATGATACTGTACCATGAACTATTTACAGTGAGGTTTGGAATGGTTTTTGAAACAGGTGACTTGGTGTTTTAGACACTTGCCAAAGAGATTCCAGGTACTTTTTCTTTCTTTCTTTTTTTTTTTTTTTTTTGAGAGTGAGTCTCTTTTCAACTCATAGATCATCTATTTGTAGGGAAAGACTAACTGTCTCTTGATAAATACTGGGAGAAGTAGGTAATTTTATTCACCTCCTGATGGAATCCAGTTTTGTTTTCCCTGCTTTAAGAACCTAATGTATTTGTTATGTAAATATTTTGTTACAATTTTTTTTTCTCACCACCCCATGCGGCATGCAGGATCTTAGTTCCCTGCCCAGAATGGAACCCGTGCCCCCTGCAGTGGAAGCACAGAGTCTTAACCACTGCACCACCAGGGAAGTCCCTGCTGTTTCAAGTTTTAAATTTGATTTTTATAATTTTATGACCCTGTATCTTTCTTGTTTTTCAATTTGAGGTTAAAAAAAGGTTTTGTTTTTTTAACAAAGGAAACATCGCTTCTTTGAGGTAAATGAAAAGCTTGAGGGTTTACATATAATTTTTTTAGTTCTCACTTTCTCTTTGCCAGATTTATTAGATTTAAAAAAACTCAGAAAATTGCTGTAACTTGTCAAGATTAGCAGTTTTACTAAAACTTTATGTTTTTAGGTTAACATCAGGTTGGGTACATTTGCTGAGCAGTTAAGGAAACCGAGAGTATCATTATTTTTTTTCCCACAGTTTAGAAGCTACATTGACTTTGGTGGATTCTAAGTTAGTAGGATCTCAAATTTGTGTTTGCAATTTGTGTTGAGGGAAATAAGATTTTGGGCTGATGTGCATTTTCTTTTGTTTTGAGTCTATTTTACCTTATAGCTGCAAAAGTAGGAAAGTAATTACTTACACATAAGTAATTTAGTTACTTAGCAAGGTTTCTGATCATGTTATGGTTAGTTTTTATTAAATTCTCAAGTAAGGTAATTAGTGCAGGAAAGTTCCCAACTTAAAGCGAACACTTCATTAGTTTCAAGATAATTAAAAAACACAACCAGTTTATGCCTGCACTCATAGTCTCTCTCTCAACTTCTCTCTCTCTCTCTCTCTCTCTCTTTCTCTTCCTTTTTCTAGCTCTTTTATCTGCCAGTTTAGGTGCAGTAACCTCTAAACACATCCCAGGAAATAAGTGCTGTGTCCAAACTGCATTGTGGGGGAAAAAAATCTTACACTAGAAGGATGTGGAGGAAATTGCCATAAAATAGTGGTGACAGTTCACCATCCTGTGACATTACCATCCTGGGCTGTTCCTCTACTTTGTTTAATGCCAAACAACAATAGACAGTTTTCTAGGTTGAAATGTTGACAGAATTCTAGTGTTTTAGTTTTTTAGGTGAGTGCCAAAATTGTCAACAGGAAGCTTTTCCAAAATCCCTGTGATTGCCCAGAGAGAAAACAATGACGTGGCAATGTTTTAAATGTTTCCACAATATGATTATCTTTGGTTGTCTCTGGGAAATTGGAGGCGATATATCATTAGGAATTTCCTTATTAATTTCTTAAAGTATAAAGGTTCTAGTGTAGAGAGAGAGTAGACCAGGTGTCTAGGCCACTAGCACTAATTAAGAAAAATCCTTTGCTTTGGGGGAAGTAGGCTTTCTGACAGTTCCTGGCAATGTTATCTGACTCTAGATGGAGGTTGCCAGCACAGATTTCAGGTAGCCAGTGATAGTAAGAGTCCAAACAGCCTGGTTTTTATATCAGTGGATGGAAAGGGCAGGAGCTCAGAAAGTGGTTTTAATTTGTAAACCTCAAGTTGCCCTTTCCTTCACCATTTTGCCCTCATCACTGGCTGCCTGTGAAGTGCGCTTCCTGCAGACAACATCTGCCCTTGTTGGCACCTCCTGTCTGCTGGATAGTGCCCTGTCAGGTCTAGGATAGTGGTTCTCAAAGGGTGGCCTGGTGCTGTTTTGCTAGTTTGTGGGTCGATGCGGTACAATGCCATGACGATGACTGTGTTTTTCCTTTATTGTATCTCTCATTGTTGCTGCCTGCTAGTCTGCTGTGGGAGAGGGTATTCTGAGGCTGGGTGTTGAAGGAAACCGTTTAAAATGGGGCATCCCTGGAAGAGTAATACTGGTCATTGCTGGGTTGGAGCTTGTTGCCGTTTTCTGTGCCCTCCAAGGACCAGCCACTGTTCTGCTCATCTCTTCTGCTCTGCAAGGGCCATGCACCCAGGGATTGGTGGTGGTATGCCTTACCAGGACCTAACTATACTGTTACCTCTCTGAACGCAGCTTAGCTCCTCTCTCCCTGGCACACTAGTCCCCCACTACCCTGACCGCACCTCAGACACAACAGGGCACTGCCAGACCCTTACAAGGCTCACCCTTACGCTTCCTTCAGGGTTTTATTCAAATGTTATCTTTTCAGAGAGTCTCCTCTTGGCCATTCTATCTAAAACTGCCGTTGTTATCCTCCATACATGCTTGGTTTTTGTCTTTGCATGTCACCATCTCACATAGTATATATTTTGCTCATTAATTATGTATTTTACTTATATGTTATTTGTATGTTAATTTATTATGTCTTCTTCCTGTGGAATATAAGGTAAATGAATGTAGAGATTTTGTGTTTTTGTTCACTGCTATATTGCCAGTGCTCAGAACAGTGCTTGGCACTTAGTAGGTGCTCAATAAATATTTTTGAAAGAACAAATGAATGGATGGAAGCCCAATACTTGCTATCTCTCTCTCTCTCTTTTTTTTTTTTGGTCTTCGTTACTGGGCGTGCGTGGGTTTTTTTCTAGTTGTGGCAAGTGGGGGCTACCTTTTGTTGCAGTGCATGGGCTTCTCACTGCAGTGGCTTCTCTTGTTGCGGAGCACAGGCTCTAAGCACGTGGGCTTCAGTAGTTGTGGCACATGGGCTCAGTAGTTGTGGCTCGTGGGTTGTAGTGCATGGGCTTAGTAGTTGTGGCTCATGGGTTGTAGTGCATGGGCTTAGTTGCTCTGCAGCATGTGGAATCTTCCTGGACCAGGGATTGAACCCATGTTGCCTGCATTGGCAGGTGGATTCTTAACCACTGTGCCACCAGGGAAGTCTGCTATATCTATTTCTTAATCTAAGTTTACATGAAGGTAGCAGAGGTGCTATAATAACTTGCCCCATTTAAATTTGGGATAAAATTCAGTATACTCATTCATGAAGCCATTTGGAAAGAGCAATAGTCCTAGGTCTACATTGGTTACACTGAAATAAGATCAGACCATTGACTGATTACATACAAAATTTGATTGTTCCATAACACTTTGGAAGCTCCATGTAATAGCTTTGTCTAAATCTCAGCATCTCAATTATGACTAATCTTTGACTATTCATAGAATATTCAAATAGCTTATGGGGAGAGGATTGATGTTTACTAAGTGCTTTCTATGTATTAATCACTTCTCATACATAATCTAATTTAATTCTTAGAAAAAGAGTGTAACAAGTATGTTACTATTCCTATTGGAACCGAGATTCTGAATTTCTTTGCAATCACTGAAGGTTTCAGAGATAATAACAGAGGAGACCTGATCTTTCTCATTTATGTAGTAAAATAAGGACCTCCGTAAGAAAACAAACCGATGGATTAGATCACCTCCCATTTATTCATCTTCTGTTGACTGAATATACTTCTTAAAGCAGGGCCCTGCCATGCCATTCATCTGCTAAGAGTGCAGTGGTTACCTACTGCATCAAATCCAATTGGCACTCAGTGCCCCATAATCTCCTTTTCATACAATAATCCCCTTTACTCCCTGTAACTGATCACCTGCTCCTGTAGAGAAGACATTCTTCCTCCCTTCTTACCTTCCACGCTTCCCCCAATATACTCCTGTGTACCAGTCTCTGCCATGCCTTCAATGACTTTCTGTTTCCCCTAGCCTACAACTTCTCTCGTTTCTTTTCTTAATTACTTTTGAACTTGTTAGCTGAACCACACAATTTATTAAGCTCTAATTATAGACAGTAGTGTTCTGTAATTGTTTCTAGTTTCAGCCTTGTTCTCTGAACAAGAGAATATTTAAAGAGATTTATGTTTTATATATATTTTTTCTCCCTATGATGCCTTCTAGAGTAGATTTTGCACCATTAGGGGATGCCAACAAGTACTTGGTTTTTTATTGTGAATATTTACTGAGTCCTGCTAGCAACCATGCCATTATTTTAGAACATAGTAAAATGTGGTTTATCCAACAGTGGTTCCTTCCAATCTATTATTGGCTCTATGCATCTTGTGTACAGATATATTTTCAAAAAGTCACTGGAAGATTTTGCTTCCCTTTCATTATCTCTGAAATTTGAATTCCAGCTTTCACATTGTGAAATGTTGGTGTAAAGTAGTTTTGAGAACTTTGGGTTAAAGGCATCATGTAGATACAAAGCATACATCTTCAAAAAAGCAAAATGAAAATGCAAATGTTTAGAAATTTCAAAACAAAGCACAGGAAACGTTGAATGAATGGCAAGGCCAAAGAATTCATTGTTCCATTTCTGGGGCACTAGTGAAGGCTAGGAAATCTGTCCTTTGAAGCATCAGAGTATTTTATTTTTCTGTGCAGCCTTGTGCTGCTGAAAATACTTTGCTGCGTCCTTGAGGGAGGTGCGTATAGTATTAAAGGTAATCTGGAAGGAATTGAACTTCTGAGGCAGCGTAAAGCACTATTAACATAAGATTAGAGGTGCCAAAGTGATGAAAGATCTGCAGGTGATTTCAACTCAGGTGTAAAGCTGCAAATCCTTCTTTTTGGCCATGATTTTGACAAAGTGCTTGGAGCCAGTGAATGCGTTTTAGCAGAAAGAAAAGAAGCTGAGAAGGTCAGGATGCAGAAAGCAGCATTGTTTCCAGAAACACTCGGACATAATTTCTTTGTGCAGAATCATATCATGTTTGGAGATGCCTCACTTAGTGGCATGAATAAAATATTGTGCTGTTTGTGCAATTTTAAAAATGAAGTGCATGTGTAATCCCCACCTGCAGTGTCTTTCCAAGGGTACTCTGGAGATGGGAGGGGCCATAAATCTGTAATTTCAGAAGCTTTCTCTTTGGTCTCTCTCTGAATGCGAGCTTGAACTCAATGGAGAGTGGTGGGTCTGACTGGGAACATTTTCAACATTGTGCTGCCAGAACCCAGAAAGAGGATGTGTTCCAAGGGGAGGGGTGGCTGCCACCGGTAGAGACAGAGGGACGTTTTGCAGGTTTGCAAGCAGAGCAGTGTACTGAGAGGGGGTGACAAGTGGTAGGTGGCACAGCCAAGGTCCCGCAGAGGCTCCCAGGTGGCCCCCCACAGCTTGGCAGAGCACTTCAAGACAGAGTCCGAGTGTGGGCAGTCCTGGTGCTCAGAGCAGCTGGTGCTCAGGGACCCAGCTGCTGAGCTGGTTGGGGATCAGACTTGGAGTCTCAGGGAGCTGGAAGGGAGAAAGCTGGGAGACAAGGAAGAGGGGACATAAGGTAAAGACAAGCTGTTGAAAATGGAGCATAGAGTGGCCACCAAAAACCCACAGACAATAATAAAGATAGCTAACAGTGGTGCTTAGTGTTTGTCAGGAAAAGTCCCAAGTCCTTTCTACATCTTAACACTTATCAATCAGTCCTTACCTATGAGGCAGGTACTCCTGTCGCCCCAACTTTCAAAAGAGGAAACTGAGTCACAGAAAGGTCTGGAAGCATGTGCAGGGTCACACATCTAGCAAGTGGCAGAGTGGGGCTTTGAACGCAGGCATTCTGGCTCAAAAGTCTGTTTGCTTCACCTCCAAGCCAACCCATCTCCAACTGCTACAGAGTAACAAAATCAGAATTGTCTTTGTAGCCTTATGAAAAGGGCAAAAAGTTTCCAGCCAGAGAGATATGGATTTGATTCCCACTTCTACTACTTGTGACTTGGGACACTTTGGGGAAATCGTTTCATTTATCTTAGGTTTAGTTTTATCACCTGCAGAACGGGAAATGCCACCTATTCCACGGATTCCGAAGAACTAAGTGGAATAATGGATGTAAACTAATAACATCATGTCAGACAAGAAGCTGCCACTCAAGTGTGTCTTCTTTCTTCCTCTTTCAGTGCCCATTAGTATAGGGCTCTTTCAGTTGTTCTTCGTTGGGAACAGGATTGTTCCTGGGCACAGGCCTGAGCCAAGCTCTGGCTGATCAAGGATCTTGCATGCTGTGGGGAGGGCGGACCGCCCTTTCTGCCTGCTTGGGTTAAACAATTGCTTTGGCTTTTCTCTGTTGGTCCCTCTCTGCTTTTAATTTACAGAAAAACGTCTGGGCAAGAGCTTTTGTATACAGTTAGTTCAGTCAGTGAAACTTCACATCTGAAATGTGTAAACTAACGCTCACTTTAGGAATGATCATTGGCAAATTTTAAAATTGTGCATTTTTATAAATGTGTTAATCACCTATTATTTTTAAGATTCCTTGCTTTCATTTACTCAGAAGGACCAACTGTAATGACTGTCAGTTTGAATTTCTATAATTATACTTGAATTTCAAAGCCTGCTTCATATCTCATAGCAGCCAAAGCATATATGTTCACAACCTGAAATACCCTGTCTCCGGTCAAGTCATGGAAAATGTGCATTACCTTTCTTATTAGAAGCAGCCACCCAATTACGACTAAGGAATTCCATGGTCATTCTGTCTTCCAACAATTTTGGTCTTTAGCTGCAAACTATATTTAATGTTATAACTATATGTACTTTTTTATTACTTAATTTTGTAACACAAATAGCACATGTTCATTGTAGAAAAATTCTGCACAGAAACAAAAGGAGAAAATCTCTCATAATTCTAGAGCTAAACACTGTTATATTTTGATGCTTATCTTCCCAGATTATTTTCTCTGTATATATGGGCAAAGTACAGAAATGGCACCATAGTATAAACACAATTAGTAACCCATGCTTTTCACTTAGCAGTTTATCATGAACATCTTTATGTACGTTGCTTTTTCTAATAGCTTCAAAATATTCCTCTGCATTTTTATAGAACTGTTAATTTAGATAATCCTCTGTAGTTGGATATTTACTTTGTTCACATTGTTTTCCTATTATGAACAACGCTTTGATCATTATTTTTGCATATACATCTCTGTATCCTTTTCTCATGCTGATTCAAAGGGTGTGTGTGTTTATCAGGTTTTTGATGCTTTTGCCAAAAACCTGTCTAGAAATATTGTACTAATTATATTCCCACAGGCGATAAATGAGTGCTCCAACATTCAGTGTAATTTTTTATTTTAAAGTACCATCTAATGGACAGAATAGGGCATCTCCTTATTTTATTTATTTACTTTTTTACTTGTTAAAGTTGAGTTTTTCCACATGTTAATTTAAATTTTTAATTTATCTTTTTGTGAATTTGCCTTTTCATGCTCTCGGTCTATCTACTGGGACATATTTTCGTATGGATTTTTAAGAGTTCTTCGTGTTGTAACTTTATCTATAAAATACACTGTGGTTTGTCTTCCTAGTTTATGTTTTATAGTTTAAAAATATTTGTATATATTTTTTATTTTCAAAATTAGTTAATTCATTTTATTCCTAGTTTATGCACTTAGCAAAGTGTCTGACGCATGTACTGCTTAGAAAGATCTTCTGTACCCTTAAAGAAATACAATATTTACAAATGTTCTCTTTTACTGCTTCCATGGCTTTATTTTTCACATTCAAATCTTAAATTTATCTGGAATATTTTCTGTTCTGATATGAAGGTACTTTGTGCCCAAATGATTATCAAATTGTCCCAATCCAATGATAGAGTAACCTATGCTTTAAACGCTGATAAAGAAAAATGGTAACTTTGTCAAATATCAAATTCTTTTATGTAATTGTATCTCTTTTTTTGTTTGTTTTTCAGTTCCACTGGTTTTTCTTCTACTCTGGTACCAGGATAAATTATTTTAATTATTATAGAAATTCTTCCTTTGTTATTGTTGCTTTTCAGAAATTTTCTACCTATACTTACGTGTTTATTTATATGATGTCTTAAATTATGCAAGCAGGCAGGTATAGTGGGAAAAGGGCATGTTAGGGTAGATAAAGCGAGATTGGAAAACTACTGATACTGTTTAGCTGCGTGATGAGTACCTGGGGTTCATGATCTGGTTTTCTCTGCCTTTGTGTATTTGTGAAAGTTTCTATAACAGACATTTAAATATAAATAAATAAATAATTGAGGGTGGAACTGTACAAGATTGGAATTGCACATTCTCTCTTCTTCAGAAATGTTATTTTTTGGTGTGTCTCCTTTTATGTCCTTCAAGAAAGTTTTATATATTTTTCCCCCATATATTCCCTGTACCTTTGTAAACGAACACACAAACGAAACCCCCCAAATCTTCTTTGTGCCTAGTTTTATAGGTTGTTGTTGGTGCTGTTTTGTAGCTATTACATTTACAATTCTTCTTATATAGGAAAACATTGATTTGTAACCAACCCCCTTACTAAATATTTAAAAAAAATTTTTTTTAACTTTATTTTTGGGGGGATTTTCAAATAAGGAGGTCTATGATTTTCACATAATTATAGATTTGCCTAATCTTTGCCAATATTTATGACTCGCTTCTATTAGACTTACTAATTAGCACTTAAAAGATATTGTTAACTAAGTGTAGTAACAGTGGGTGTCCTCCTGCTCCTGATTTCAGTGGGACTGTCTGTGTTTCCTTCATCAGGCAAGACATTGGCTATTTGAGGAAGATATGCCTTATAGTCCTCTTATATCAAAGCTTAAAAATTGGGATTCAATGTTTAGTATTTTTTATATGCCTTTAGACTTTTTTAGAGAGGATTACATGTTTCTCTTCTTCCTTGATCTATTGCTATGATGAATTTTTTAAAATAGATTTCTTACTATTAAACTCTTGTCACATTCCAGAGTGTATGAACTCATAGGCAATCTGGATCCTGTGCGCTATTTTACAGAAATTCCCTAAATTGATGGAGCACTTCCCTGTTTTTCCTATTGTTGTATTTCTTTGGTTGCTTCAAATTCAACTTGAGAGCAAGGAGAATGAAATAAATAGACTGAAATTCCTATCTTATGTTGGAATGTTGGTAGACTTACATTGACTAACTCTATAAGAGGTTCAGAATTTACTTACTACAATTCAGATACAGAAACAACGTGGCTTTTCTTATTTCCTATAGTCAATCATTTAGTTCTAGGACTACTGTTCCACTGATAAGGGAGGGAAAAAACCACCCCACACTTAGATTCTTTTAGGGATTAGACGAATCCTAAATCTTTGGGGTAAGTTAAATCAAAGTTTTGTTCTAGATAAAGATTTTCTCCTTTCTGATGAATTCTGACTCCTTCCCTGAAAAAATAAAATGGCCTCTGGGTGCAGGAGGAAACTTACATATCCGGGGTTCAAAATTTACTAGCCATGTAATCTTGACTGGTTGCATTTTAAGTGATCAGAACATTGTCTGGCACACAATAAGTGCTTGGTAAATTACACAATTATTATTGTTCTCATAGCATTGGGAGAAAGGCAACTTTGGGTCATATGCCATTTTCCATTTTAGTGTTTTTGTATCACTAAATGCAATGATTTGGTTGTAGTCCCTCCTGCCTCCACTTTTGAAGTACCTGTGAAGCTGGCCTAATACTTTTTTATTCTGTTCTCTTTGCATAAACAAAGAAGAGGAATTGCTTTTAGGGAGCTTAGTTCTCTTCGCTGACTAGACCTGCACCCAACTCTTGCTGGGGCTGTCGTTTTCCTCACTTCTGGCTATCGTTTTCATTTGATCCCCAGTTTGGGAAATCCACCCTACAGCTTTTAGTTTTAGTGTCACTTTACGCACTCTCCACACCGCCACTCTGTCAAGTTCTCCAGCCAGCACGCTCAGCCGTCTCCCTTTCCCCTCCAGGGGCACGTGGAGGCTCTAATATAACAGTGTCACTCAGCCCACGAGGAAGCCCGCTGGGTGCTATCCTAGCCTCGCATTCTTCCCAAAACAGTATTTCTGTCCTGTGTTGGTATGAGGAAATCCAGTGAGGGGTGAAGAGTGGGTTTGGTTTTTTTCCTACCCCCTTTCTGGTGTTTTAATCATCTCTCTGCTTCCTCGCCAGGGGCCAGGCTAAAATAACTGATTCAATGAATGGGGTACCTACAGAGCAACATGATTTAGAGTGAATACAAAAATGTTGGATTGTTATTTGGAAAACAATGGTGCCCATCACACATTTAATGTACATTCACGGTAAACAAATCATAGTCTCTTGAGAGTAAGAAACCTGAGGAGGATGATACCTTAAGGAGTGTTTGCTGCGTGTTATCACTACTTCCAGCACTTTGCCTCTATAAATTCGTATGCCTTCCAACAACGGTTTGAAGCAAGATATCATAGTTCTAGTGTACAGACACAGAAACCTAGGTAGAGAGAGGTCGGAAAACTTGCCCAAAGTCACACAATAAGTAGCAGAGTCAGGATAGTTTGGTCTTTAAAAGCTGAATAGCCAGGAATAAATTATAATTATTTTTATAATTAATAATAATTAAGTTTTTAGGGATCTGAAATATTGTAAGAGAGTGATTTATGCTAAATATAAGTGACAAACTGGTTCTCCACCCCCCCCCAAAAAAAGTTTATTAAAAATTCTATCTAGGGGCTTCCACGGTGGTTCAGTGATTAGGATTCCATGCTTCTGCTGCCGTGGGTCCAGATTCAATGCCTGGTCGGGGAACTAAGATCCTGTAAGCTGCGTGGTGCCCCTCCCCCCCCCCCCAAAAATCTATTTAATGTAGTGGGCTAAGGGTTCTCATTCCTTAGTAATATTTAAGAATAGGATGGTCACTAACAATACCTCTGTTATGGTATGGTGTAATATGCTATGATATACCATGGTATGATATTATGAGCTGGAAACTGAGAGATCCTTTTAACTCCAAACTTCTTTTCCTTGGTTACTTAGATTTCAGACATTAAATTTGGTTTTATTTTGCAGCCTATACACTTTAGCTTATATTACTCCTTCAGTGAATTAGAGAGACTTTTAAAGATAAAACTCCAGCTTCCCAGATATCATTGCCCTTTAAAAAAATTGAACTATCAGTAATAAACCATTGGGTGATGAAAGATAGCCACATCCTTAAGGAAAGAAACCGTTTTCCTTTTTCACTAAGAAATTCATCTGTTAGCAAAATAATCTTTAAGGGGTTTTTCTGTTATGTACCTCCATCCTTCATCACCAGTGTGAATGCAGAGGGAACAAAATCTAATTTCAGGTGCCAGATGGGTACCGCGTGAATATCGATGATTCAGCACAGGCTCCAATTAGAGCAACCAAGCTCTGAACAGCTACTGGCTAATCATGGAGATCATGGTGAACTGAGCTGCATTTTCTTCTGTGTGTCAGGATTCTCTGCTTGTCTTTTCTCTATGTTCAGAGCTTTCAAATTTGTGAGAAACTTGGTAGCTGCTTAGTGCTAGCAGTTGAGAGTAGGAGTTACAATTAACTCCTGTCTGGAAAAGTGATAGGCTTCATTTCGAAACTCATCAATGAGTACTTAAAGAAGCAAACACCAAAGAATTTCAAAGCTCTGGATATAAGGTTTGAAGTGCTCATTGGACCTTACAGAAGGCCGTGCAAGAGCTTAGGCCTGGGCACAGAAACTAAAGATTAAATCTTGTGCTGTACTTGAATGTCTGAGAATTAGAAGAGGCTCCTCTCATTCTCTGCCAGCGTGCCTGCAAAATAATAATCCTGGGGAAAGCCCATTTTTAATGAAACAGTTTTGCAGCATCAGTAAAATTTGAGCCTCCTAAAAATCCCAGTGCTTTATTCCTCAAGGCAAGGGGCAAGTAAAGTAAAGCAAAGTAAAATGAAGCCAACATTGAAAGAACACCTCCTCTGGTCCAGGTACAGTGTTCAGTATGTGCTGACTCATCAGCCCATCATTTAGTCTCCACTGTACCCCTGCAGTATGGGTTTCAAAAGTTACATTTACATTGACCATGAACTTGATATTCAAAAAGTGTTAGAGTCCTCAAGGCCACAGCGTTAGGAAAGGGCCAAAACAGAATTTGAATGCGGGTATGACTAATTCCAAAAGTCATACTGTTGCATAATTCATTTTGCTCTTTTCCTTTTCATCTCTGAATAAACATTTATTTATTTATTTAGATTTTAAAAATTGAAGTATCTAGTTGATCTACCATATTATATAAATTTCAAGTGTACAACACAGTAATTCAATATTTTTATAGATTATACTCCAAATAAAGTCATTATGAAATAGTGGCTATATTCCCCATGCTGTATATGACATCCTTGTGTCTTATTTATTTTATACCTAGTAGTTTATACCTCTTAATCTCTTTCCCCTGTCTTGACCCTCCCATCTCCCCTCTCCCAGCTGGTGACCACTAGTTCTCTGTATTTGTGAGTCTGTTTCTGTTTTGTTATATTTGTTGTTTTATTTTTTTAAATGTTACATATGAATGAAAACTTACAGTATTTGTCGATTTATTTCACTAAGCATACCCTCTAGGTTCATCAATGTTATTGTAAATGGCCAAATTTTATTCTTTTTTTTATGACTAATACTTCTGTGTGTGTGTGTGTGTGCACGTGCGTGCGTGTGAGTGCACGTGTATACGTGGCACATCTTCTTTATTCATTTATCTGTTGATGGACACTTAGGTTGCTTCCATATTTTGGCTATTGTAAATAATGCTGCTATGAACTTTTGGGGTGTATGTATATGTTCAAGTTAGTGTTTTTGTTTTCTTTGGATATATACCCAGGAGTGCAACTGCTGGATCATATGATAGTTTTATTTTTAATTTTTTGAGGAACCTCCATACTGTATTCCAAGTGGCTGTATCAGTTTACATTCCCACCAACAGTGCAAGAGGGTTCCCTTTTCTCCACATCCTCACCATCACTTGTTATTTCTTGCCTTTTTGATAACAGCCATTCTGACAGGTGTGAGGTGATATCTCATTGTGGTTTTGATTTGCATTTTCCTGATGATTAGTGATGTTGAGCATCTTTTCATGTGCCTGTTGGCCACTTGTATGTCTTCTTTGGAAAAATGCCTATTCAGGTCCTCTCTCTATTTTTTTAACCAGGTTGTTTGGTTTTTTTGATATTGAGTTGTATGAGCTTCTTATGTCTTTTGGATATTAACTCCTTATCAGACATATCATTTGCAAATATCTTCTCCCATTCAGTAGGTTGCCCTTTTGTTTTCTAACGTAAATACTTCTTCTTCAGGTAATCTCTTAAAATTCCTTCTTTTGGAATGAACTGAGCTGAAGATCTCTTCATAAGAGTGAGAACTGTTTGGGAAAAAAAGTGGCCCTCTATTTTTCGGGTTGACTTGATTCTATCTCCTACATATACCCTGAATATGAAAGAGACAGAAAATGTTGAAAATGATTCTCTCTTGACAGAAGAGTATTATAATCTCTGCCTTAAGAGATCTTGACTTTTTGGTTTATAACCTTTAATGTCCACAATAAAATGGTAGAATAGAGAAACTTTTGAACAAAAAAAAATTCCAAATTTATTGTCTAGCTCTTTCTGCAGTTATTTTAATTTCAACATTGAAAAACACTGCTTTTTACTGTTGATTAAAATTTGTTCCTTGGCTCCAACTAAAATTAAACTAATGTACAGTTTTCACTGTCTGCATGTTAATGACTCCAACACAGTGGGCTCCTCCCTTTGAAGGATGATAATAGGTTGTCACTTTGTAAGGGGCAGAGAACCCATTGGTTTGGGTTTTTACTCCTAGTGATTGGTTTCTTGGTTATGTTAATTTCCTTGTTTACATTTATTGTGGTTAACATTGAACTTTTTCATTTTGTGCTTTATTTTTCTTCTGTTCATACAATCTGCAAGCTATGATTCCTTGGGTAGTAAATGCTAATCAGGGAGAAATGATACCTGGAGGGTACTGAGTTACAGGGTGCTAGGATAAAACTTGTCCTATTGAAGCCTCATTAGAAAAATTTTCATACGCCTGCCTTCAGTAAGATTTGCGTGGTGCCCTAGTCTCTTTTTATCTTATTTTCTTCAAATTCTAATTGTATCTCGTGTAATCTAAACCAATAGTACTACTAGGTCTTAAAATAATTCAGTAGTAATTTGTCTTAAGGGAGTTGTTCACAGTGTAGATTTTGCAAGAAAATAAAAAGTAGGATTCATAGCTAACAGATAAGTGGAAGCAACTAAAGAACAAAGGGGTGTGTTGGTTTAAAAAGAAACTTCTGAAAGGGACTGACTCACTATAACTTAAAGATGAGAGTTCTACTTCTACAGCTCAGATTTGGAAAACTATACGTAATAGAATTTAGCATCTGATGTGGGTATCTGTTCTTCTCCCTCTCCCTCTTCCTCTCCCTAGCTCTCTTTCTGTCTGTCTCTCTTATCTGTCCATCCATTCATCCATTCATCTATCCATCTGTCATCTACACGTTTTTCTTGTTTTAACTAGAGCGATAGAATGGTTCATGTTCTAGAACTGAGCTCATCTCATGATAGAAAGTACTGATTATGATTTGTAATGCATGATTTGTAGACCACAGACTATGCAAACATTGCACAGCCTTCAACGCAATGCCATTAGAACGTTTCTCAAATTTAAAAGTACTCAAATGGAAGCCCTTTAATCTGATATGGGGCAGGAAAGTACTGAAAAAGCAAAAAGCCTTAATGCTTCAGTGAACTCCACTTTCCTTTGTAGGTAGTGAGCTGCTTAAGCCAGAGATTTTGTGAAGACTGTCTTGCCATTATTTTGTTTTCCCGCATGATGATTCAGGGGGTTTTGTCCTGAGGCTCTCAATGGATCTGTTATAATTTCGCTGGCAATGACACATCCCAGAGGCTCCTTCCATCCTGGCCTCAGGCCAGCAGACTACGCACCATGCTGTCCTATGATTCACATGACAAAACTGCTCTAGTCACCTCCCACTGCCCAGGCCTGGAAGGGCACCATAATGAGGCAGTGGGAGGGATGTGGTTAGAAGAGCTGTTGAAAAGAAGCTTCTGTTCTGACTTTCCTGCTTGCAGCAGGAAACTTAAACTAGAGCAAGGTGTTCTCAAGTAACAGACCTTACATTTGTGAGAGATGAATTGGAAAGTCCCTGGCCTTGTATTTAGGGTGAAGAGTGGTATTTTAGGGAGTTGCAATTATTTCAGGTGGGGGAAAGGCCACAAATCATGGAATCCTAGAAAGATGTAATTTATTTGCTGCTAAACTCAGATGGACTATGTTGAAATACTTGTCAAGGAAAGTGTTGCAAGAATGGATATTTTGGCATTTCCATACCCTTGGAAGTGAAGCACTGAGCTACCTTAGGAGCCAAATGATGTATTTTCATTTTCCAAAAACATCAATTATTTCATAATAAATTTGTGCCGAAATCAAAAATGGCTTGTGTCATCTTATGTGGGTGTGGTCACCTGTATATTTTTCATTCGAGGGGCATTTACAGAATATTTTCTGGGTGTGGAGTTCCATAGCCCCCTCTTCTGCAGAGACAGAGGTCTGACTGAATGTGCAAAAGAGATGAAAGGAACTGCCTAGCCCAACTTCCATGTCCCTTTCCCTCTACTTGGGGAGAAGCATCAGTATATGAAGTGGTATTTGAATAACTTAAAGCAAAGCGTTCGTAAGAGCAGAATAACTCGGAACAGACTTGGAAGCCGTGAGGCGTATGAGTCACTTTCTGCCTCCTCTGGGTCCCACACCAGCTATTCTGAGCCTCTGTCAGAGCACTTACTGTGTTGTGCTACTCATCTCTCTCCCCCTCTAGTCTGCGAGCTCCTTACAGAGAGAGATTTTATTATATTTATCTTCACATCCATGGATCCTAGCACAGTTGATTGCATACCACAAGTGTCTAGTAAATGTCTGATGAATGGAGAAGAGGGACTGCTGTTATTATTTTGGGGGAGAAAGGCAATGGAATGATGGTTTTGGATGGGTATAAACTACGAAGGAAAATATTTGTTTGTTTTTTTTTAGTGTGGAGACAAAATTTGCTTTCCTTCTCATAATTCTAGTCAAGGGAAGCAGTTCAATTTGGCAGAATTCAGTTAAAAATATATTGAGTGTATGTTATGTGGTGATCGTGTATACAAACATTAAATGTTTTCTACCCTCGAGGGTCTTAGAGTCCGGAATGGCAGTGACAGTGAGATACAGATCATTGCAGTATAATTTGGCAAATATGCATTTGGGGGAATTCAGAAGGCATTGTGGGGGGGAGAGAGGAGGGGGCTTGGTCGAGGTTGGCGGTGGGGATGGGGCTGGGGATGGTGGGAGAATCAGGAAACTCTTCAACTGAGTCTTGAAGCAAGAATAGTCAAGGAAAGAAGGAAGGAAGGGGATATAAGGAGGAGGAAGAGAAAAAAAATAAACAAGAACACAGAGGTGAGAAACAGCATGGAGTGTAGGGAACTACTAGTGGCTCAGTATAACAAATGGGTGAATATGCTGAATGGAGGGACAAGCAGGCAGTGTCGATGACAAGGAGGCATATTACAAGGTAACTGAAATGGTGTAGGTAAAACTCTGAAAGATCGTAGTGGTGGGAAACCTGCACAGAGAGGATAGAGCTGAGAAATCTTTACCATGTACTCTGGCAGAATGCAACGATGGATTGAGCGTGGGTGACCAGGGCGTGGGAGAGGCTCAGGATTTTGGCTGCGGTAGCTGGGTAGATGGTGGTACCACTAACTGGGAGGGAGAGGACGCAAGAAGGAATATATTTGGGAGCGAAGAAAGAAATAAAATGTTGAGTTCATACATGGACATGTTGTATTTGAGATGCTTTTGGATCTTCCAAGTGGAGACATCTGGCAGGCTTTCAAATGCATAAATTTGAAGCACAAGAGAACTCAGGGTATGAGAGAGGATCATACTGTATATACAACTTTAATCTTGCTCTTTTCATTTAACATTATACCAGAATTTTCTCACGTAATTAAAATATCTTGTAAAAACCTATTTTTAGCTGCATAGTACATCATGAGGTTTCTTTTATTTAGCTATTCCGTTACTATTGGACATCTAAATTGTTTCCAAATTTTTATAATTATAATTAGCATTGCTAAGAATGCCTTTGCATATAAAGTACATTCCATATTTCATGTTACTTACTGAATTACTGTGTCAAAATATACAACACCATTATAGCTTATGGTACTTTATTATCAAATTCCTTTCCAAAGACTTATGTCATTTTGAAGCTGATAAGCGATGTAGGAATTGCGTATTTCATCATATGTATACCATTACCAGGCATTTTATTTTAAAAAACCTCAACTTTGCTAATTTGTAAGCAACACAAGCAAAAACTTTGAAATTTTAATTTTCATCTTTTTGTTGAATACTGAGGTTGAATATTTTCCACATTTTGACATATTTTCATTTCTAATTTTATACTGCTTATTAATTAAAATGCTCATGTTTTTCTTATGGATTTATACTTCTATTTTTAAAATATATTTTGTTAAGTGGTTGCTCAGTGTTCAACACTGTTAAACACTATAGAAAGGGCAAAAGAAAGGATAATGAATTAATCTTTGGAATTTGTATTTTAAAATCATGTAACTTGTAGTGTGGAAAAGGCATTAAAATGTACTTTATTCAACCCCCAGTTGAGGAAGCAAAAATTAAACCTATAAAACAATTAATGAAAAAAATGGAAGGTATTATATGATTTTGTGGTGCAACAAAGTCAGAGTTCAGAGAAAGCAGAAAACTATGTGACTTGGAGCAGCAGGGCAAATTGTTATTAAAAGGAAGAACTTTCGTTGGACTTTGAAGAATAGAAAAATTCAGAAAGGTGGAGAAGAGAAGAACACTAAGTGTGTGTATGTAGGGATAGGAGGTGGAAATCCACATGGCTAAGGTATTGGAGGGATTAGACCATTAGAGGAGGGTGGATGATTTGTGTTGCTGAATAGAGTATGAGACAAGGTCAGAGTAAAGATGTAAATCACACGTCATCTGGCTCCTCTGGTTGAAACACCTCTGGCTCCATGCAGAGGTCACTGAAGGGGCCCACCCTCCAGAGCAGGAGCTGCCACCTGGTAATACAGGACCATCCTTGTGTTGTAAGTAGATTACGCTGCCTCCAGCAAGAATCAAGCTGTGGAACTTTGCTGGGCACACTGAAAGGGGCAGGCGGGTTGGACCTATGGAGCGAGTTTGAAGAGAACTACTGCACAGGGCAGATTCATCGGCTGGACAGAGCACTGGACTCAGTGCAGAGGCCTCAGTCTAATTCCTGCCTTATCCCAGGAGGTAGCTCTGTGATCTTAGGCAGATTAGGTACATTCTTATACCTCAATTTCCTCATTATACTGCGAACTCTTTCTAGATTCTACAGCTTCTATCAGGCACTCAGATGACGGACAGCCTCTACAGGTTACCCTAGAAAAAAGGAGATATAAACAGCAAGAAACCACTATGTTCATTTTTTTTTTTCTCCCTGATCTGTGCCCAGGCTTTCTCTAGTTGTGGAGAGCACGGTGGTGGGGGGCGGGGCTACGCTTCGTTGCGGTGCGCGGGCTTCCCAGCTCAGTGGCTTCTCTTGTTGCGGAGCACGGGCTCTCGCTGCGCAGGCTTCAGGAGTTGTGGCAGGCAGCTCAGTAGCTGTGGTAGTTCGGCATGTGGCTCGAGGACTTCGTTGCGCCATGGCACGTGGGATCTCCCCCAACCAGGGATCTAACGTGTCCCCTGCACTGGCAGGTGAATCCTTGACCACTGCGCCACAGGGATGTTCCTATGGTAATGCTTAGATCTGGACCAAGACAGTAGAACATTACTTTCTTCCTTTGTCTCTACCACACATTTAGCAGAGGGACACTGGGGCAAATGTCTAAGTCAGCTACTGTATGTGTGGGGAGGGCAAATTAGTGGGCCCTTAGGAGCTATGGCAATAACTCAGATGTTCATGAAAAGTCTGATTTTTATCCCCTCATATGCTTCTTTTCTTGTAGTGGTTTTGGTATGTAGCTCTTGCGCTGCTGCTTCCTAATTTCTTGCCTGCACGTATTCTGATGGATGAAGCTTGATAAATGGAGCTTGTTTTTATTGCAGTTCATTGTGACTGTCTTTTACAGTGATATTTCTTTCTTTATATATGTGCCATATCTTGCATTTTTCTTTTTAGATTAGAATCTAATCAAGGAAAGAGAGTGCCTATCCTGGTTTCACTTTCATGTCAATTTTATGCAGCCCTAGACAAATCTATCTTGATGAGGTGGAGAAGACATTACATAAGAGACAAATGTATTATCCCTTGATCATTCACAGGCAACCGCACCCTAATAATCCTTTCTCCCTGAATCTAGAAAGTTTGGTGGCTATCTCAGAGATTAGTACACTACCTGGCACATATGAGATGCTCCATACATATATATATTTTAAATTAATGCATTTGGATGGCTTTAGAATTCAGTAATCACAACATATATATTATTATGCAGAAGAAAAAAATTAGTTCCAAAGCAAGTAAAGAATGAAAAAAAATTCCTCTGAAATATATAAAATACATTCAATAGCCTCTCTAATATTTTCAGGTAGTTAGAACCCTTTCCCCCTCATCTTTAGAGTGCGTTGACACATTTGATGTTTAAATGAATAGAATTAACTGACATTCGCAGGGAACCTTATAGTTTCCAGAAAACTTTCTCAGACATTATCTAATTCACCCCCATAACAACCCCATGAGGTGGGTTGTAGAAATAAATATCTTTACAGAGAAGCAAGTAACTGGTAGAAGAGAAAAGGTAAGGGATTTTCCTAACGCTGTCCAGCTCGTGTATACGACAGTGATGCAAGTGGAACCAATTTCTCCTCATGCCCACTTCAGAAGGCTGACCAGCGAGGTGTACAGTGAGGCATTTCCACTCTATAAATCCTCAATCTCTAAGAAAGATCCTGTCTTAACTCCCTTTTCTTGCCTCAAAGCAGAAAAATTTATCCTGGTGCTCCAGCTCAGATCCTGTCTCTGAATGTGCCTGCACCCTTTATCTGACTTGGCTGCTCTCATCAGTTTTATTTCTGAAGTGTTTTCTCTGCAGGAGCTGACTCTTCCTTCTCCCTAATTAACTTTTATGTGGAAACCCCTCTAGTAAGGAAATTGCCTGTGCAAGTCTTCCCCCACCTGGTTGGCTTTTTAGTGCACCTGGAGGGAGGAAGCATTTCTGCTATCTCACCGCATAATCTTTGCTGAGGGAGGAATTTGTAGGAGCTAAGATAACTGCCTTCCTGAGAGGAAACCTTTTTTTTTATCAAACATTCTTTGGTTTAGGCTCAGCTTTGATGCTTGCACAGGTTTCCACTTGTTGATAATTAAAATGCATTGGTTCATTTGTATCTGTTTTTTTTTTTTAATTTCACATATAAGTGCTGTCATATATTTACAGAGCAGACATAGAAAACAAATTTAGGATTACCAAAGGGGAAAGCAGGGGGGGAGGGATAAATTAGGAGTTTGGGATTAACAGATATACATTACTATATATAAAATAGATAAACAACAAGGATCTAATTATAGCACTGGGAACTGTATTCAGTATCTTGTAATAACCTATAAAAGAAAAATCTGAAAAAGAATACATATATCTATCTGTATCTATCTATATGTATAACTGAATCACTTTGTTTTACACCTGAAACTAACACAACATTGTAAATCAACTGTACTTCAATAAAAAAAAAATGCATTGGTCCGTGATTTTGGCAAGCAAGATGTCAGGGTAGACAAAAACACTCACATCTTTTAAAATAGCCTCTTTACTAAACCTGCCTTAAATGACCCTAATATGAGCGTACTGTTACTCATGGGACTGAACTGATACATTATTTATTCCTGCTTAATTGAAAGTATATTTGCCCAAGATTCTTTTATTTGAAAAAGTTTGGAACTTTTAGGGGAAAAATGTTATGGTTGCTTGTTATTTGCTATTAAAAGGAAAAAAATGTAGTAATGATGGGTGACGATGATGATGGTGATAGCCAAGCGTCGTCTCTGTGACAAGTGTACTTCTTGACACTGCTTTATACGCATTAGTTCATTTAAACTCAAACACACATGAGTATTATCATCTCCCTTTTTCAGATCTGGGAAAAGCTCAGAGAGGTTAAGTAACTTACCTAAAGCTACACAGCATGCCATTGGAGAGTGGAAATTCTAACCTGTCTGTTTGGTTTCAAGGTCCATACTCTTAGCGAGGCCATGCCGCCTCCTAGGTAAACAGGCTGAGAAGGGTCATCACTTTAGCCATCAGTTTTCAGTTAAATGCCTTTGTCTATTCAAATTTCTACAGGTTCTAAATTCCTATAGGAAAGTACCTCTTAATGATGGTCTTTAAATATGTCAAGGCAAATTTGTTAAAAGCCTGATTAATTCAGCAAACCTTATCAGGTCAAACTCATCGTCTGATTTGACTGATTAGTTAATTTAAAACCAGTGCGTCACTAGTCCACTGGGGCAACTATTGCATGGTTACCCTTAAGGGTACTCATTAAATACTGAGTGAATAATCAAATATTTCAAATGAGTTTTTCTCTGATGGTGTATAAGCTTCCTAAAGCATTTAGCTGATTTTTTTTCCCTCCCTAGATATGAAGTATTTAGTTCACAGCTTATATTATTTCTATTCACATCTTAAATTGAGCTAGGTAAATAAGATAATTTCATATTTTCTGAGAACTTATGAAATGCTTGGCATTATAACGAATCGGTAAAGGTGACTAAATCCCTGGCGGAGCATAGTAGCCAGGGATTTGTGGGTCACCTCCTCCCTCCAGCGCCCACTCCCTTAAAAAAAATCTATACATACTCAAAGAAATTATATTTATTCTCACAACTCACATTGGATTGTGTATTTTTCTCTAACCTCAGGCAAGCGTTTTCATCAACCCCAGAAGTAGGCTTTTTTTCCTCACTGCCCTTTGGGTGCCCAAGTTGTGTCTAGGGATCTTCTTAGCAAAAATAAATTCTGTTTCTCTGATTCTAGCTCCACTTTGCTGTTGTGGGATCTCTGGCTTCCTTAAATGCCTCTCCCTTTTATTTTCATAAATCCTGAGGGGGGTGACTCACACGTGTTCAAACAAGTCTTTGAGCCTTGAGAGGGCGCTACTGCGGATTACTGGGTGAAGGTCCCTGTCCACTGGTGTGGGGACCACTGGGTTCTCCTGCCGCTGAGGGCTGGCCTCCCCCAGGGGTCCACACAGATGTGTGCTCCCTGGAGTCCTCTCTCCTTTAGTTTTGTATGTTTTTTTTTGAAGTCTGTATAGTTAAACTTTGTTTTGTTTATGTTTTTGAATGTATAATTCACACTGCTTTGCACTTTGATATTTTTCAATCATTTGAGCAAAACAAACTTTTTCAGCCCTTGTTCACTGTTACTCTTTTCCTTCAACCTCAGATACAAGTCTTCTGAGACGCTTAGAACAAATCTAAGTCACAGAACTACATGCTGTTAGAATCAGTCTGTACGTACAATGTCAGAGTTCTTGTGGGTTTTGGTCAGGCCGGTCAGCCTCATCCTCTTTCTCTAGGAGAAGCTTCTTTCCCAAAAGGCACTTCAACCCACATGCAAATATGCTCTATGCGTATGTAAGTTATGTCCAGGTATAGCTGAATATCAAAAATGAACACATCTAACTTTTCTATTCATTCTTTCTTCAAAGCTCAAAACAATCTTTTTCTTAGTGTCTGGCGGAAGTGAAGGTTAGGCAATGAGGCTATCATATCATTCATGTGGCAACTGCTGTAGAATAATATTCTTTTTTTTTTTTTTTGTCTGCCTTGGGTCTTCGTCGCTGCACATGGGCTTTCCCTAGTTGTGGCGAGCGTGGGCTGCTCATGGTTGCGGTGCGCGGGCTTCTCACTGCAGGGCTTTCTCTTATTATGGAGCACGGGCTCCAGGCATGAACTTCAGCAGTCGCAGCATGCGGGCTCTAGGGCACACAGGCTTCAGTAGTTTTTGGTGCAAGGACTCTAGAGCGCAGGCTCAGTAGTTGCAGTGCACGGGCTTAGTTGCTCCAAGGCATGTGGGATCTTCCTGGACCAGGGCTCAAACCCGTGTCCCCTGCATTCGCAGAAGGATTCTTAACCACTGCACCACCAGGGAGTCCCTGTAGAATATTTTTTAATAGTTGCTGCTTGACTAGGTAGACAGTTTCCCTCAACCATTCCTTGCAACCTCTTTGAATCGAAGGGGTGGGGAGCTCACTAAGTTTACTAAGAGCCACTGGAATGTCTTCCATGTACTGTAGGTTATTGCTAATGAAACAAGAGGCCATTGCACAGTATTCAGAGGGCTTGCAGATGTGGGTAAGATTCCAGCAGTGAACAAAGCTATCTTGGCGATCCCTTAGTTGAAAATTGAGGGGTCCCTAGCTGTACCAGCCAGGTCAGCACATACACATGTCAGTACGCATCTTCATTTCACATGTGTAACTTTACGTTGTGGCTACCACACCTTTTTTTTTTTTTAAGCCACTAGAAATGTAGACTTGAATATTTAATGCAAAACAGATGGCTCCTGAAGTCTCTAACTTACAGTTAACTAAAGCTGTTCTGGAAATGTGGCTTGTGTGTACTTTACTGCTTTAAACACAGCACCATTTTAGCCTGATTTGATGAATAATTGAAGAATTACTGTCCTACTCTAAGACAGCATTTCAAAGTGCATGTGTTAATCATATACTTGATTAAACATTTCCTTGCCTTTCTCTTCAGAATGCCAATTGGCTTTTGAGTGGATAATTGTTGCAGTGAGAGCAGTGAGGCTGGAAACAACTATTGCCTGTTTGACTTGCTTAAAGCACCACCATGAAAAGAAATACCTGTGATTTGCTTTCTCGGAGCAAAAGTGTAAGTATCTTTTGTTTTCATTTATTTCCTAAAACTGTGTGCCCACAACTTTTTACTGTTTTCTTTTGGATTTTAATACTGTGCTTTCATGATCGGACTCGTGAGAAACCCTTGGTTAACTTCCAGTTCTCTGACTGTACACAGCTTATTAACAAATGAAGACTTGTCTCTGTGGCCTGGTTGACATTTGATGAGAATTCTCTTTCAGCCAGTCTATATGCCTTACGATTACGATTCATTTGTATGTGTCTACTGGCATGATATTGGACACCCTGATTTTTGGATGCATGCAGAAAATATAAAAAGTTGAAACTGAAAAAATTTATGTCTTGAGTATCAAACTTTCTGGGCAAATCCAAAAGGATGAATTGAACTTACATCACTGGTACTTCAGTCAATCACATTCTGCAAGTTCATGTACATGATGAATAATGTGAATACTTAATCAGTGGGTCATCACTTCCATGAACTCTCTACCCTGGCATATGTCTCTAATCTTGTCCTTTAATTTTTTTTTTTTTTTTTAGTGAAAATTTTCAAGGCCCTGATGGAGGTTGTTTTATTTCTACTCCCTTAGCGTTCTTAAGGTACCAAATTAGTGATAATTTCTAGATAATTTCTGTTAGCTTATGAAAGAAAGCATAAGCAAATAGAACAACTCAAAGAAAGCTACATAGGCAGGGATGAAAGTAGACTGTTAATTTCTATCAGGCAAACTCTAAGAACATGTCCCTTTGTTCATTTACCCAAGACGAAAAAAGGCATCCAAACAGATGTAGTTATGATGTAGGAACATTCATTTGAAGGCAACCAAAAAACCACAAATGTAAACACATTTCTCTAGTACGGGAACAATTTGCATTACAACCAGTGATTCTGTGGTGATGGCCCAAGGCCATCTTTAATTCTTTCCATAGAATTAATTACCATCCAGCTTTTAAGGGTGAGCCATGCAGGAATAATGGAGAGGGAAGTATAGGGCCCAGTAGGGTTTTTGAAAAAATGAGGATGTACCCAGAAGTGTGCCAGTTCTTGGACTGAGTACTGACTCTGTTGAATTTCCTTGGTTGGTTATTAAACAAACTCTAAGGGAATGTCCAAATTCATTTGTTTTACTTGTTAGTGTTTAGTTGTATGGATTACTGTGTAAAATCGGGGGCCATGCCATGGAGCCTAGAATTCTTTCTATTATCATACAGTTGCTCATTGTAATAGGAGGTGACCTGCAGACAAATTACCAAACTGCAAACACATCTTTCTGTTACAGAGTTTTTCTTATTATAAGTTAAATTTGAAAGCAAACCATTCACATAATACTTCCTTCTTTAATTAAATTTTGGAGATGTGTGATGTGAAAAAAGTGAATAAAGGCAAAAGGGACAATATTTTGGATAATTAAAACTGTATTATTAAACATTTCCCTGTTCTTGGGGAGAAACATTCTAAAGGCAAATGATTAACTGAGCCATGACTTTAAGGAACTCTAAGTACTTAATGATGCTGGGAGATTTCCTATTTATATTTGCTTAATGCAAAAATTTTCATCTTGGTGGAAAGGTTCATGCTTCCCAGATTAAGAGAATCTGAGTTGCTTACATTTGTCCAAATGTAAACAGTAGAGCCCTCATTTCACTGCTTCTTAGCTTCTTGAAAATCCACTGGTATAAAGAAAGTGCTTCCACTTAATTAAATGACTCTAAGGAGGAGATTACTGTTTATCAGAGAAAAGAGCCAGACATTTTGCCTAGTGAGAAGCTGTCACTTTAGAGTTTTTAAATTTTATTTTGCACTGGTTTCAGGATGTCACCCCTGCCCCTTAAGTCTTTGCCATAACAGAGTCCAAGATTGTACACTTAGAAGTAAATGTTTCCCATTTTTGATGAGGAAGGTTTAAAGAATTAATTCGATTTAGAATCTGAGAATGCTTTTCTTTGGCATTATGACATTTGAAAATCCAAGGAGAATGTTCTAAGTGTTAAAATGGCCTCTGCTCCTCCCCGTGTGTCTCTGTGTATCTTGTTTCTGTCATTGTGAAAACTTAAGGCGCATGAAAAAGGAGGGAAAAAAAACTGTCTTTAGACAGTCACCTTATTTGTTCTTCAGCATTTAAAGTTCATATTTTTCTCCTTTCATTCAAGACCTGGTGCAGTATCCCTTTTAATGATGAATGCTCTGAATTCTTCCTTTATTTGGAAGGGATCCACAAAAAAACTTAACTATAAGAATATAAACAAATCACTTTTTACCTAAAGTGACATTTTGCTAGTTTGGGAGGATAATCTGTAGTTGCAGTGGGTGCAAAAGGGAGAAACTGGGCATATGGACAGTACAAAAGTGAGGCGTGATCCCAGTGGCTATGGCAAGAAGATTCTCCCATGAGTTTTGTGGTATGAAGACCTTACCTCTTTTTAAAGTTTTCAAGCCACCTCTTATTGGACTGCCATTTTATTTTTGCAGGTATAATTAAAGTTCTTATATGACTGCTCTGAGTTTTACACCTCTTGGGGTGCTTAAGACTACATTTTTTTTCCAGGTGTTGGTTCTTCGTCCATACACCAAAAAGGCAGAGCTCAAGTAGATTTCTCTCTGTGTCTTTGCCATCTGTGTAATCTGGGGGTAATTTTTGCTGTTCCGACTTTTGCTTTAATGGGACTGAACAAGTGACATTTGCACAACAATTACAGAATTTTAAATTTTCGTGTAAAACATCCTATCTCAAAATAATGATTGGTAAAATGAGGCTTGGTGAGTTATTACTCTCCTATAAGTTTCATAGCAGGAAAATCCCACATACAAGGGATGCTTTATTTTTATTTACTATTCTGAATCATAATGGATCAGCTCATTTCTCTATTTAAAACTTGCCTTTTTCTGCCTCAATTATGTTTTCATAAAGCTATTTAATTTAATCTAGAGCATCAGTTAGTTGTAAACATCAAGGATTTTTTTTTTCCTGCTACCTTCGCAGCATAGAAATTTAGGACAGAAAGAGACAGAATAGTTAACATAGAATATCCTTTCTAAGGCTGTTAGAAAATTTTATGAAAGCATTCATAGCAACAACTCTGTTTTTGACTAAATAGTTTAATTTGATACAGTGGTCAAGACTCTACCCCAGCCCTATAGTGACCTGAGTTAACTTTACGACTCTTTTCAATCCACTGGTTCCAAAGGGAAAGGAGCCATTTACAGTGACCCCAGCATCACATCTGTGACTCAAGTTTTCCTTGGCATTTCTCCAATGAAATAGTAACATAGTATGACTCTTCTAAGGTTAAAAATTTAACTCTTGCAGCTTGTACTTCTGTTGAAAATCATTTTTAAAATAATAGATTGACTAGTCTTTGTAATCAGAATAATAATCATGTTCTCCCAACATTAGGGTCTGGCATTTTTCAATATGGATATACTTTTACTGATCTGGATTTTACTGTCTACTCAGTATAAGGGAGCCAATTTGATAAAGTAGAGCAATCTCCAATGTGGGCTTTAAAAAGAAAATAGTAGGAATTCTATTTATATTTACTTTTTTTCTTTAAGAACTTTTATTGAGATACAATTGACATACAATAAACTGCATATATTTAAAGTGTACAATTTGATATTTTTTTTCTTATTAGTAATGTATATATGGCAATCCCAATCTCCCAGTTCATTCCCTCACAACTCTCTCTGCTTTCCCCACTTGGTGTCCATATGTTTGTTCTCTACATCTGTGTCTCTATTTCTGCCTTGCAAACTGGTTGATTTGTACCATTTTTCTATATTCTGCATTTTTCTATATTCTACGATATTTGTTTTTCTCTTTCTGACTCACTTCACTCTGTATGACCGTCTCTGGGCCCATCCATGTCTCTACAAATGTTCCAATTTTGTTCCTTTTTATAGCTGAGTAATATTCCATTGTTTATATGTATCACATCTTCTTTATCCATTCATCTGTCAGTGGGCATTTAGGTTGCTTCCGTGTCCTGGCTATTGTAAATAGTGCTGCAGTGAACATTGGAGTGCATGTGTCTTTTTGAATTATGGTTTTCTCTGGGTATATGCCCAGTAGTGGGATTGCTGGGTCATATGGTAACTCTACTTTTAGTTTTTCAAGGAACCTTGATACTGTTCTCCATAGTGACTGTATCAATTTACATTCCCACCAACAGTGCAGAAGGGTTCCCTTTTCTCCACACCCTCTCCAGCATTTACTGTTTGTAGATTTTCTGATGATGCCCATTCTAACTGGTGTATGGTGATTATGTTTACTTTTTAATGTCATCTGTTTACAAAATCAGTATAGTTTAGAGATCATTGGTGTGAGAAAAGAAAATAGTTGTTGAGTTCAGAGATGTGGAATCAATCCCCGGATCCACTGGTGCTTAAAGACCTAAGTGTTAGTAAATTACTGAACTTTTTTTTCAGCCTTAGTGTCTTTATCTGTAACATAGAAAAAATATCATAATGAAGGTGAAAACACCTATCACATAATAGTTGCTTGATAGATTCTCTCTGAGTTTTGCAGATTTTTTTTGTAGCTACAGGGAAAAGTGATAGTATCTGACCCAGAAATGGATCAAATGGAAATGCCTGGGAATGAAGTGAGTTCCTCTCACCAAAGAGGTTCAAGTCTAGCTTCCAAGACCATTTAGTCAATACCTATATCATGTTAAAGATTCAGGCATAAGATGGGTGGTTAAACTAGGGGAGAGTTCTGTTTCCTATCCATTATGAGTTTCTTTGATTCTAGATCATGTTGTACCCATTCATAAAATTGAATTGAAAATCAATTAAAATATAGTAAATATAAAATCTAAGCATTGGGGCAAAAAGAGTATATTATCAGCCCAGGCTGTCGTGACAAAATACTGTAGACTAGGCAGCTGAAAGTAGAGAATTTTATTTTCTCACAGTTCTGGAGGCCGAAGTCCAGGATTAAGGCGCTGGCTGATTTGGTTCCTGGTGATAACTCTCTTCCTGGCCTTCCCACTGTGTCCTCATGTGGTAGATAAGAGAGAACAAGCTCTCTGGTGTCTCTTCTTATAAGGGCACTAATCCCATCATAAGGACCCCACCTCATGACCTCATCTAACCCTAATTACCTCCTAAAGGCCTCACCTCCAATATAATTACATTGGGGGTTAGGATTTCAACATATGAATTTTGGAGGAGACAAGCTTTCAGTCCATAATAGTGAGTTTGATATTTTTAAGGGATGCTTTAAATAAGTGACTGTGATATTATTGCCTAAAGATTGGTGACCAATATTCTCTCAACTGGATAACACTGAAAATTACCCAGTTAACATGTTTCTCTTCATTTCCTATTTTCTAGATTTTATGTTAGGGCAACTCAGTGATGATTTTTGAGGTTCTAAATCAGCTCTTCATAGACTTTAGGGACTAATTTTAATTTTACTCAAAAATATTTTTCCTGCCTTCACTATTCCTGTTTTGCTTATTTTATATTGTTTGTTCTTAACACATAATCCAGTAACATGTCTCCAAAGTACCTTGTTCTGTCAGAGGGTTTACCAGTTGAGCTAACTTTGTACTTTTCAGAGGTTTGTAAATTTCAGACCTGATTGTCTGAGCCACCCCAATTCTAGCAATGCCACTGCTTTTATGCTAACCGGGAGTGAAAAGTAGAGGTACAGATAATGGGGAGAGACACATAAAAATGTCTATAGTGATAGTGTATTTTTAAATCAGGAGTTATTTAAAAAAAATTTAAAGTACTTCTTCCTTATAAGACCTCTGTTGGTATTCTCTCAACTCATGAATATTTTATAAATCTTCTCATCTAGAGAATGAACTGGAGAAGTTTTAATTTTTCTTCATTAATCAACTCTCTTATGTGTGGAATTCTAATGTATCTTGTAGTATTTTACATTAAATTCTCAATTTCCTAGTACCTTGTATCATTTTCTTCCTACCAGTTTGGAGAGATTCACGATATCTTCTGCTCAATTGCATTTGTTGGTTTCTTGATGAAATTGCCCTCTGTTTGACTTGGGATTCTTCTGGATGCTCTACACTTGGATAAAATCATCATTCACCAGATGTCTGTTAATTGATGTTCCCTGTTCTTTTTTGATAGAATTGTTGTTTAGTGTTTATTCAAAACTGGGCGCAAATCCTGGGCTGTTTGGAGGGCACAGAGTGTCTGGGAAATATTTAGTATTTAAGGCCCCTCGAAATGGGCTTCCAGTTTTGAGACCAGGAGCCAGGAGCCCACCTGGCAAAATATGCCCAACAGGCTTCCTAGAATCACCTCCTTTCACAAAAGACTTTAAATGTTGTCCAGAATTTGTGAATCAAATTTATCTTTTTCTTAAAAAATAATTTTTCCAGTTGTACTTTGACATTGTAGGAGTTTTGAGAAGCAACTGCTCTTTTAATGGCCCAGGCTGAGACATTTATGCCATTTCATCCCATTGATATCTACTTGGAGAGGGGAGACTGAAAAGAAATGTGGAAAGGATGTTAGGGCACCTCAGAGATATCTGCATTTATTGTTCCTCACAATTACTCTGTAAGACTGATTATCCTGGGGGTTTTATGGTTAAAGTAAAAATAATGGATCCCTTTCTAGACTGGCCTCCTTTCTCTACTATATCCATCACCACCTAAGGTACAAGATTGACAGAATTGTAGCAGCTTAGAATCCTGATGAAGTTAAGTATGTGGAAACTGGATTTTTCACTGTTGGCCTCTCTTTAAGTCCAAAGAAGGTCAGAGGAGATACTGTTGGTAAAGATGCTTTGAAAAGTGCGAAGTGCAAAGCAAAACCAAAATAATATTCTTGCTTGTGTCTTTGTTAGCAATAAAATGAAATGAGAACTTGTAGTTTCAGAGGTTTCATCCCTTCGGTCATACTGCTACCTTCCTGCTTGTGCTTTTTCTTTACAAAACTCAAAAAATTATTTATTGAATGGCTTCCACGTGTTAGGAACTGTGCTTCCTAGGCTCTGGGTATCCAATGGGAAGTAAGATACATATGGTCACTACTCCTATAGAGCATATTTGACAACTAAATTTATAACTTTTATAATTTTCTTTTATTATTTCATCCCCTCACCCCACCCTGACTGCCCAAGACTGTCCCACTTTAATCTTTAATTCTTCCCAGGGATGCTGAAGTCGTGTCCCTCTTAACACCTCTGTGTACTTGTTCATTGAGTCCTGGGTATCCTCTTTGGCAGGGTATTTTAAACTGTGAATAATGTGCCATGATTGTCAATTATGCTTATTGTTGCAGAAACATAGATTATTTTTGAGTGGTTAAAAAGAATTTTTCTCGTATAGTCAACAATAGCACAAGAATAGCCAAGCATAAATGAATGTAAGAACAGAGGAAAGTTCTGAAAGAATAGGGACTGATCAGCCACCATTTGCTCCAAAATCAATCGCATGACAAGTTTAGTGGCCAAAGTCAATCATTACATTGTTGTCTTTGAAAAAAAATCTCCACTTTATTTCCTGATATTGTGGTGTTTTTGCTGTTTCATTTTTAGACAGTTTCGAGTTGGAGTTGAATTCTGAGTGATTATATCCAAGGAAAAATTGCCTATATTGTACTTTACAATGTAAGCATCAAAGATACATAAAAATGGAGAGAAGTTGTGTTGAGTTGGTGATAAATATTAAAGAATGACTCCTACAGATAGTATTGTTCTATAAAAAATGAAATTGTGAAGAAAAGCATAATAATTTGATGAAGTTTTCTATTAGTAGTATATTGCTCCAGAAAAAAAATGTTTACTTATAAAGGCCAGTTAGTTTTAATTAAAGCCAGTTCTCTTTTTCTTAAATTACAGTTAGATATCATTTTTATTATTAAAATGGCCACCTATAAGCAAGGATTTTGAAGGTTAAAAATTATTTCAGTTAAAATTATCAATGTGCTCACATAGTTTCCCAAGGTCAGTGCTTTCAAAGTCAGCCCAGGGATGGTCCTTAAGGTGCTGAGTTATAGTCCTGGCTTTGCCATGTTGTATCTATGTCCTGGTGGGGGAAGGAGGATGAGAAGACCATAAATCATTAGATTATTATCAAATGCTCTCAATATCTACTACGATTGTTTCAAGGGTAAAATGAGAAAAAAAAACGTTATACAAATTGTATTCGTAAACAACATTATACGAATAATGTTGTATGGTACTCAATTGCATCCCATGCTTCTGTACCAAGTGATTTAAGTCTTAGACATTTTTTAAAAATAGAATTGGTCCATTGATAAACAGATTAACAACAAACTTTACTTTTATTGTTAGAAAAAGTCATTCTTGATAGTTCACATGTTCCCCTAAGCTGTGTATATTAAAAGCCTTTATGCCAAGGCCAAGAATGGTTAATGGTTCTGTAGTTAGAGCCCCTGACCTTGCTTCCTAGTTCCTTCTATTGCCTGGATTGGTCACATACCACACACATGGAATTCAGGGTACAGGCCCGTTATTAGCACAAGGACTGGGAGTAAAACATTTAGCTTATGACTCTCTTATGGTCATATCTGTCCTTCCCCAAAACTCCTTACTATTATGGCAGTCTGAACTTCTGTGTTGGCAGTATGGCATCTGTGTTCATGACTTGGCTGTGTTTAGAGCCCTCAGCCTCCTGAATTTAATTCCGTCAACAATATTTATTAAGCCCTAACCAACTGTTTGATGGCTCTACAGCAGTCATACCCCACAGAGCTGCACACCAAATGATACCCGAGAGGTTCAGGGAATTAACACTCCACCAATTCACGTCCAGGTTGGGATTTAAGCCCTTCAGAGAAACTGGCTCACTGAGCATTAAAAACCAAATATATTACAACTACTCAAAGCAAGCAATAATACCACAGGGCTACAACAAAAATTAATCTTTTCCACAAACTCATTTAAGACAAAAAGCTACAAGTTTTACAGGCCTTCTTCTCTGCTTTGTACTTTAAAATATTAAATGCCCAACTTGTGTTTTTCTAGAAGAGGCCATTACATAGCATTAATTTACCAGCAGGGTTGCATTTCAATATAAGATGAATCATAACAAGAGAGACCTAGACATTGCTCAGAAACAGTAGTCTTGGAAGGGATATTTGAAGATAAGCAAGGGCATTCAGGAAACAATGAGAAATCCCCAGAATCTATGCATATAAAGACATAAAGATTTTATTATTTTTTTTAATTGCTCATCCAGGGATTCAGAAGATGTATTTCCTCACCCAAAATAAATGAAGTAGTTGGCAAAGTAGTCAGAGAGGAGCATCTCCTCCAGTGGGTAGTGTTGTTATCTATTTAGAAAGCATCTATATGTTCTGACTTCCCAAAACAATGTTGAAAACCTTTTAAGGTGAGATGGGAAAACCAAAAACAACTCCCTCAAAACAGAGTTAGATATTGACAAAAATGGCTTAGAATAGATGTAAGTGGAAAACTTTCTGATAGAGTTTTCTAATGTTGGCATAGTCTTTTTCTGAGGAGATTATGAGATGGTCTTATACCAATATCTTTCAAAGTTCTGATCAAGTCTTTATGGTTTTTTAGATATATTGTTTGCATAAGCAAGGTCAGTTCTCAGCCGAGAGTATCCTCATTCCACTAAAAATATTCAAAGGTACTGAATTATCTATGAATTCAAACAGTCACCAAACCCCTATTCTGTTACTCCCAGAAGAGTAACTTAACTTTAGAATGTTCAAGGATTCTGGGGTGAACTATTCAACTTCTAGTTTAAGCTCAGAGATGTAGAAAGTTGCAAAGAGTGCCATTCCCACTCTTCCAACAAGTAAAAATCTAGATACGCAGCACATTCATGACTTTAAAGACATCCATCAGAGAATTGGAACCAACCCCAAATCTGGAAAGAGACAGACAGACACCTGTCAAGAAGTAGAAAGAGGATGCCATCATTTGTTTACATCAGACAGCCATCACCAGATGCTACATAAAGCAATAAGGAGAGTCAGCTAAAATTTGTAATGAATTGCTAAAGGTTATGTGTAGGCTAATGTAAGAGTATGGACACACTGGCGGTTGCATATGAAAGGTGTTGGGGGAGGGGGAAATCCTGTAGCAGACTTTTCCTCTACAAACCTCACCAGGTGCTTATAGGGAAGACTGGGGAGAATAACAGCCACTATTGAAACCAGACCCATCTTCCCAGTGGAATTAAAGAGTTAAAATGCAAAGGGAAGAGCAATGAGAACTTTATCACTCTGTGTCAAGAGCACAGAGTACTGGGGGAAATCCATCGGTGAAGAAGGGAACAGGAAAACAAAGCTCTATCTTCAGGGTGGGAGGGAGGTAAGAATATGTGCTAGGACCAGCACTATGGTTGGAGGAGGAACAGATGCACTTGTGATGACCACATCCCTGAGCCCCGGAAGCAGAGTGCCTACCTAAGACTGAGGCTTGATCAGTACATCAAGGAACACTCTTCCTCCCTGACTCCCCACCAACATGCTAACAAGTATTGAGTGGAAATAACTGTGGAATAGGCTGCAAGAGCTTCAAGAGACAAATTCTCTGGGGGCCCAGCACAAAGGAGAGATCCAAAACTAAGGATGGAGCAGATATTAAGAAAATAACCGCTGGAAAGCCATTCCATAACCTATGCACAAGTTATTACTAGGGAAATTTGATGCCTGTGGTGCACCGAGGTTAATCATAACAACAAAACCTCTCAAATCTAGTCCTATTCCTGACTAGATTAATTCCAATTCCCATGCAAAAGGCCTAGCAGAAGGAAAATTGTGCTCCTCTTTAAGCATAAAAATGCATTTACCTTAGTATCTACTGTTCTACAGAAGATATCCAGTTTTCAGAAAAAAAAATCAGGCAATGGAAAGACAAGAGAAAATACTTCAAAAGGAAAAAACAATATACAAAAGCATCCCAGATACAGCACAGATGTTAAAATTATCAGACTAGGAATTTAACTATGGTTAGCATGTTAAAGTCTCTAATGGAAAGGATTGACAACATGTAAGATCAAATAGGTAATTTCAGCAGAGAGACAGAAACTATAAGGAAGAATCAAATGAAATGCTAGAAATAAAAAACAGTAACAAAGATGAAGAGTGTCTTTGGGCTAATTAGTAGGCTTGACACAGCTAGGGACACAGTCAGTGAAACTGAAGATAAGTCAGTAGAAATTATGCAAACTGGAATACAAAAAGGGAAAAAAAATAGAAAAAAGAACATAGCAGATTATCCAAGAGTTACAATACAATAAAAACGGTATAACATATGCATAATTGAAATCACAGAAAGAAAAGAAAGAGAAATTGAGGCAGAAGAAATGTTTGAAGAAATAATGACTGAAAATTTTTCAAAATTAATGACAGACACCAAATCACACTCTAAAGCTCAGGGTACACCAAACAAGATACATACCAAAATATGCACACTCTCACACACACTCACAGAAACATGTCGTATTCAAATGGCTGTAACTCAGACACAAAGAGAACATCTTGAAGGTAGAGACAAAAAGACAAATTAAATACAAAGGAACATGGATGAGAACTACAGTAGAATTATCCTGAGAAATTCTGCAGGCAAGAAGACATAGGAGTGGCATCTTTAAAGTACTGAGATAAAACTGTTAACTTAGAATTCTGTACCCAGTAAGAATACACTTAAAATATAAAGTAAAGATACTTTATCAGAGTGAACTATTGCAGCTTCCTATCCTCTTTTATGTCCCCCAAGTAACATGCACATATGCTCTCCTGTTTTTTTTCCTTCCTTCTTCAAGTCTGAGAGGACGAAGGTGTTCCTCCTATTCAGGGCCAACACCTCCAGCTCCTCAGAGGACTTAGTCTATTACCTCCTCTCTCCTACATACTCAGCTGCAGTTTGCTCACCTCTTTTCTGTGTCTCCTTTTTGCCTTGGTAAATGAATTAGATCTTCAGTTTGCTTTTGACACTGCTGCCTGTATGTACTTTTTTGGACAGTTCCTCTTCTCTTCCTGATGTTTATTTAAATATTTCCTTTCAGGTCTGTATGCCCCTTAAACAATGTTGCTCCCCAAGATTCTGTCGTGGGCCCACAAGATATTCTAAGATACTTTTACCTCCTTTCCAGTCTTTGTTTTCTGTTTGATTACATCTAAATCTCCATGTCCAGTTCTGATTTCTAGTTTTATTTTCAGAATTTTATCCAGAGGCAGGTTGGACATTCATTACATCCACATGTTTCCCAAACTAGATTCATGCACTATTCTTTCTTCTCTCTAAACATGCTTCTGCTTCTCTGTTCTCTACCGTGTTTGCTGCCCGGGGCATCAACTCAATGGCCTGAGCCAGAGCCCTGGGAACCTTCCTCAACTCCTTGCTCATCATCCCTCCTGACATCTAAACAAGCAACAAATTTTACTGCAGTTATCTGAGTCTTCCTCATTCCAACTCTACTTCCCACTCTACCAGTGACCTGGGGATCACTTTATTTTTCCTTACCATGCTGGGTGTCATTAAAGTATACCAAGTAGTGAGGACCAGTGAAATTATGTATATGTTGTATATGGAAGCTAGTAACATTGGTTACATTATCCATTTCTGTTGCAGATCTTACTTTTTCCTATTAGCATTGTACTGTCTTGTTTTGAATCTGTATCTTTTCAAAATTGCTTTCAATTAGAATTTAAACTATCTTAAAGGCTAAATTTATAACAAAGTAGAAGCTGACTATGTGTGTATGTGTGTGAGTATAATTTCTTTTATAGCCTCATAATTCATTATTTTTTTAAAGAATAATTATAGTAAAGGCTGATTATGCATATATGATTTTGTATATAAGCTGATTGGATGGATGTTAGATTTTTATACTAGATATCAAGTGGAATTAAGGTCTAATATGTGTGCTAATGTGACTAATAAACTAATAATTGTAACATGCAACTGTTTCATATACCATCCCAACATTTTCTTGTTCCTCATAAAAACTTACAGGTAGGATACACAGTTATTTTTATCCTCATTTTACAGAGATTCAAAATGAGCCTTAGTCAGATTAAGTGAGTGAGTATGCCTACACAGCTAGTAACGGAGAAGCCTTTATGTACTTCCAGATCTTCTGATTCCAAATTCCTTCCTCTGGTCAGTATACCACTGAGCCTCATGTGTGTAACTGTGTGACTGTAGGCATCACTTACATGCTAATACACTTTTCTATCATGTGTCTACTAAAAATAAATTGTAACATACCAATTAGATTCTGCTGTTCATAGATGCACTGTACAGTTGGACAACAATGTTATATTGTAAACTCCAGATGTTTTTGTATAGCAAAACATCTGTAGTGTGACAGAAAATGGAGGAGATTTTTGTTTAGCAAGACGTTTTAATTGTGAATGGAGGCCCCCAGGCTTGTTGGAAAGAGAGGTTACATTCCAAGAAAGGTAAACTCTTTTGCATAATAAAGTACTAGAATTTTTTTAATGTGCTGCTGACTGTTGAAGGGAGGTACAATCTGGAGAAAGGCAGTGTTCTGGCGGATTCTGGAAAGTGAAAAGGTGAGAGAAAGCCCTGCAGGGAAAGAGGCACATGGCAGCAGATGGGGACGTACCAGTGGTCCCCACAGCAGAGATGGCCTGGTTAAAGCCATTTCAGGAGTTCTGAGTTGATGGGTTTCAAAGATTTTGTTTGTTTTGTTTGTTTATTTTTTTCTCAAACCTTTCTTTAAGCCTGTAATTACAGCAACAGTGTAACAATTTTGCCCCAGAGTGTGAGGAGGAAAAAGGCTATATTCACATTTGAGACATGGGAAGAAAAGAGCGGGGAGGAAGCAGTGCTGGTACATTAACTGGGACAGCTCTTCAGAGGGAGCTGTGACAAACACCACCTTGGTACTCGCAACTTTCTCTCCCTTGGGTATGCCCAGAAACGCTGGGAAGGACTCTGAATGTCACATGGTTATCTGGCAAGAGGGCTTTGTTCATTTTGTTTGTCCACAGAAGTCTGAAGACTTGGGGGTAAATATTTTGTGTGTGTACTATGTGCGTGTATACATACACACATGTATGTATATACTGGTTCTGGAGTACTTGGCATAGGCTATGCTATTTCACATTACTTTATAAAATACTTTTGTAATAAATATTTTGTAATGAAAATTTGAGTGTGACCAAATACCAACATGTTATATATGTTAACTTATTTTAGTTAATCCTCAGCACTATTCTACGATATCAGTGTCATTTTTATCCCTATGTGACAGACAAACTGAGGTAGAAAAAGGAGCTAGTACTTATGCTTAAAATACCTACAATATAAATATTTGAAATAATAGCATAGAATATGAGGCAAATGCCAAAAAATTTATATAGGTTTTAATAATAAAACTGAATAGCCAAGGTATTTTAAAATATTAAAGTTATTATATGCATACATATTGATCAAAAGTGAATTTTAGACTTGTCGTCTGGATGTAGGGATGGAAAATATCCAGTTACTAAATTTCTTTCCTATAACTGTAAATAGATTGTAAGATGGCACCTATGCAAATAGCAGTTTCTCTTAGATAATTGGCCACGTGGGCCGCATGACCTTTCGAACATGTTTTTCCAAATGCTTCGTTCTAATTAGTGCATCGTCTTTCAGATCTGAGTGGATTTGTCTAAGTGGCTAGATAGGTTTTCATCCTTCCCGGAAAAGAGCTTTATAAAGCATATATGAGTTTTGGGATAGCAGGAGCTTTTATTCAAATCACTCCTTGGATGAGTTAACCCTTTCTCCTACCCCAGATCAACATATTCTTCATCACTGTCCCATCTCTGCAAAAGGTATTTCTCTTTACATATCCTGCACAAGACAATTTTAGGAATCAACTGAATCTTCTTAGACATATAGGGTTTTTTGGTTTTGTTTCTAAAAACAATTGCTCTTGCCTTGTATTTGCAAAGGAGCAAACAAGTTTGGTTTGTATACATGATTCTTTTTTTAATTTTATTTAATTGAAGTATAGTTGATTTGCAATATTGTGTTAATTTCTGGTGTACAGCAAAGTGATTCAGATATATATATATGCACACATACATATATATATATATATATGCACTTTTCATATTCTTTTCCATGATGGTTTATCACAGGATATTGAATATAGTTCACAGTAGGACCTTATTGTTTATCCATCCTAGATATACTAGTTTGCATCTGCTAATCCCAAACTCCCAATCCTGTCCTCCCACTTGGCAACTGCAAGTCTGTTCTCTGTGTTTATGAGTCTGTTTCTGTTTTGTAGATATGTTCTTTTGTGTCATCTTTTACATTCCACATTTAAGAGATATCACATGTATTTGTTTTTCTCTTTCTGACTCACTTCACTCAGTATGATAATCCCTAGGTCCATCCTGTGTACATTACTCTTGCTTAATCTTTCCATCCAGTGCATGCACACCTCCAATGTGTGTAAATGCCAATGTGTCGAGCCCATCTTTGATAGATGGACTCTCCTTTGTTCCAAATTCCGCTATAGGTTAGTTTCTAAAGGTAACATGATTTTGCAGCATCTATAAAATAGTTTATTTCAATAATCATGACCCTGAAATGTGTTGCCAGGTACATATTTTGATCCCCAAACTTTAAAATATTTCCATGATTAGATTGTTTTGCTTTCTTGTCTTTCATGGCTTTCTGTTTGCACTTGAGCTTCCTATTTTTCCCCCTCTTTAAAATTAAGCTACTGAATGTTTTCTTTTTATTATTTCCATTACTGAATACAAAAAAAACTAGAGTCAGATAAATGTATTCTTCAGAATTGTATAAACAGTTCATTGCAATTTTGTAAGAAGGTCTCATCTATTATTTCATCTATTATGTCATTATATATCATCTATGTCATCTGTTTCTCTCCATAGTTCTTCTGAAGCATTTTCATTCTCTTATCAAGTGCTCTCTTTTGTGTGTGTACAGAGACCTCATTGGGATAATTGCTATACAAAAATTCATATGATGCTTTTCAATTTACAAAGTGATTTTCACAAACAGTACCTTATTTGAGACTCATAATAACCTTGTAAATTAGGCCGTGTTTTTTTGTTTTTTTTTTTTTTGCAGACAAGAAAACACTTTTATCAGGAATTATGAAGGCATTTGCAGTGAAGACTTTTAAATCCAAACCCTGAGATCTGTTTACTTTCCCTCCCTCTTTTTTGATTTGTTCCCTTCCACTCTTAATCCTTAAATTGTGTAGACCAGTGTTCAAAAGCCAGCCTATCAATTACTAGCTGTTACTGAGCTATAGTTGAGACTTAGTTGTCTCATCCAAAATAATATAGATTAGAATAACTACATCATATGCTTGTTATGAAAACTAAGCAAGATAAGGCATGTTAAAATGTCTAGCACAGCACCATCCCATATATAACAGTTGCATAATAAATACTAGATTGCCTTTCCCCTTACTGCTACTTAAGCTTTCTTTCTTCTGAAATTTTAAAATTTTTACCAAATTTCACCTGAACTAGACTCATCTCTCTCTCTCAACATGGGTATATCTGATGTCATGGGGACTTAATGAAAACAATATATTTTTGTTAACTGACTGGTGGATTAATGAATAAATCAAAAAAGATAGAGTTAGAAAACTGGCCCATTTCTTCATGTCTTGATTTAACTCAGCTTTTCCCTTTCTCCATTCTGCAGAAGCAACGAATTCTATCACATCGATAGACTCGGAAACTAACCCTAGCCAAGAATCCCTGTGTTCTTTGTGAGGAAAAAGGTGTTGGATGGTAATTGAATGTTTCAGTTAAAAAAAATTGAGCTAATTAATTTGACTTTTTTTTTTGCCTAAATATTGTATAAACCTATGATAAAACTGAATAATAATAAGCAGTGAAGGTATGTCTTTTGTGTTATTAAAAGGTAATTGATCTTTTCCTGTATAGCATCCTCATTTTTGTATTTTGCTTAATAAGGCTTTTCTGCCCCAAGATTATGGATAATTGCACCCATGTTTTCTAACGTTCTAATGGTTTTCTTTTTTCCTCTAAACTGGACAAATTCATTTCCTTTTCATTGTGTTCGATGCTGAAATGATAGCTATTTGAAACAGTTTTTTTTTTTTTTTTTTTTTTTGGCACACGGGCTTAGTTGCTCCGTGGCATGTGGGATCTTCCTGGAGCTGGGATCGAACCCGTGACCTCTGCATTGTCAGGCAGATTCTTAACCACTGCGCCACCTAGGAAGCCCCTGAAACAGTTTTTAAAGATTAATAATCCTCCATGGTGAGCTGTCTTACACGTACTCTGATTGGTTATCACACAGAAGAGGGAAGGAAGGCACATTCCGCAGTAATAATAAGTACAGCAATGAAAGCTATAGGGAATATACTGAGAAAATGTAGTGTTCTTTTTTTTTCTTCTTTTGAATCATCACGTTGCGTGAGGTACAGCCATATTAATGAATAAGTCCTAACACACACACATACATACACACGGTGGGGTGGCCTGCCTGTTCAGGAGGGGTTCCCAGAAGAATGGATGGCATGAAGAGACCTGTAATGTCTCATGAGAGAGAGTGGAGCCTAAGGGGGAAGTTTTATTAGAAAAGAGCCAACGGATTATTTCTAGTGAGAGATCAGAAAAGACAGGGATGACAGAGTTGGAAAAAGTCAGCCATCAAATTCTTCCTCCTATAAAAACCACGCCAAGCAGAAATTCTGTCCCAAACCCCCAGCCAGGATAACACTCTTCTTCACAAGGTTTTACTTTTAACTCTGGTAAATCGTGGTTAGATCTTTTGAGATTTTGGTTAGTCTTTTAGATAGCTTTTAGGGATGGCGGGGTTGGGGGGGGGGGAGTTGGTTAGTCTTTTGGGTGTGATTCTGCCCACACCTTACTTCAGTCACTTCCATCAACCTGGAGGTAGGCAGGGTGGTTTGCAACCTGAAATCGAGAAAATCTAGGTCCCAGGGCTTTGGCCCCAATAGCACAACCGTCTGTGGTATGAATCCTGTGCACCATCCAGTGACATCTTGAATTAACAACTGGGTTGTGGCCCTGACTTCAATCAAACAGCGTATGTCCTCCTATGATTTTTTAGGAATCCCACCAAGATCTAAGTGAGCCAAATTTTCATCACATCTTACTTGACTATAAGTTCCCTGTTGACTAAATCATTTTGTGAATGTGTTTTCATGTTTTAACATTTAGTATTTTGTCCCCTCTCTTATCAAGGTATTTACATGTGAGGAGTGACATACACATTCAGCCATATATTTTTTTCCCAAACTGGTATCCCCTTATTTTTGCACCATTTGCTAAATAATCTATCTTTGTAATGGAAGTGGAAGTTTTTTGAATAGAAGGAGGAAAGAAAAAAGACTTTCAGATTTCATTCGATTTTTTGCTTTTGCCACATAAGGGAGGTTACACTCAGCCTCCTGAGAAATTCCATTTTAAAATGAGGTTTAAGCGCTAACCCATGTCTCTGGGTGATCTCCCTTACTTGTAAATAAAGGATTTCTTTTGAACATTTTGTTTGATGTTTAGTATTATTTTTATTTGTAATTTAGGAATAAGTTTATTGTTGCTATCTCTCAACTCATTGCTTGATTCATCTCCATGTTGAGTTTGGGAAGAAGTATTTTTATTAAATGATAATTTTCCTTAAAAATGAAGTACTACAAAGAAGAAGAATAGGAGTAACTGGAGAATAAATGGTTATTTGGAAACTAATGGCTATTAAAGATAGCTTTGAGGCATTTTGAGTTTAATGTGATTAAATGATACATTCATTCCTAGGAAAGGCTTCCTCAGCCAATAGATCTGTCTCTGTCAGGTGACTGCTGCTAGAAGACTTCATCTCCAGTACCTTCTCCTCCTTTGCGTTACGCCCAGATTTTCAGCAAGGCAGTGCAGGTGCCCTGGGACCTGTCTTCTCTTCTTTCCTATTTAGTGTCAATATTCTCTTCCCCAATCTTACCCCTCTTCTGCTTATCTCAGGGCTTGGGGAGGGCATGAGAAACAGTGCCTCCTTAAAATAATGGTTGTAAGCAATAAGCTTACAGTCTTGCTAACTAAGGGCATATACCACTCAATAGAGGAGGTATCTTTCTGCATTTCCATTCCTTTTCATCCCTTTCCAGAGCCATGCAACAGCTGAAGTGCTTCCCTGAAGTGAGGAGGACAATTATTACAGTCATCAGAAGAGAACAGATATGGTGTAATTTGGGATCACTCAGTTCTTTATCCATCTACTTTTTCTGTCAATAATGTCAGACCCACATGTCTTTCTGCACTTGGGTAAATATAAAGATGGATTTCCTATTAGAAAGAGCAAAGAATTCCAGAAGAGGCCACTCAAGAAGCCAAGTTTCTCAGAGGAAATGAATGATTTCTAAACCTGCCCAGGGAAAAATAAGTAGAATTAGGCTCAAGAAATTTCTCAAGAGGTGAAGATATAGAGTAATAAATAGGCACGACAAGAGGGATAGAAATAGAACAAATGGGGAGAATGATGATAGAAAGGAGAGGTAAGCACACTTACATTTCATAAAACTGACCAAAGCAGTTGATGAAACAATACAACTAGCCCAGGGTTTAATCTAGGCTTTGAATTAGAAGGAGATGCTTAAGCCCATATACTTCTTTTTCCTGCTTTCAAAATGACCTTGAATTTCAGTTTGGTGGGTTTTGGTGCAGCTGTTATTTGATAACAACACATTGTGTTTTTCAATTTACTTAGATTGTTTAAAAAACAGATAACTGAAAACCATCTGTTTGTATTTCTGTGTAATTTGTTCTCAGGACAGAGACTAGGGAACAAATCATTGAAAATCCTGCTAGTAAAGCCTCTCATTAATTTAAGTTCTGCAAACTCAGTCTGTAGTACCAGGTGAAAAGGGTTCGAGGTGTGGAGCTTTCTGGGGGAAACAGAAAATTGATTTCTTCCTTTGCCCTTTGTGGTTGAGTGACATCGTTTTTATTCTCCTGGCAGTGTCTCTCACAATGTAATGTACATTTGAATCATCAGGGAAAATGTTTATTATTAAAGTTTACCCCATGAGACTTTGATCAGTCTGTTTCGGAGGGTCAGGAACCTCCATAGTTAAACAATTCTCCAGAAGATTTGGATGTAGGTGGTCCAAGGACCACAGCTGGATGACCACTGCTTCTTAGAATGACAAATCTATACCACATTTTGGGGAGGTAAATTCAGGACAGGTATTCTGCAGCTCAACTATTACTACCAAGAACTAAATAAAAAATACACACACACACACACACACACACACACACACACACACAATCCCCAGAACAACTCAAATAGCATAACAACAAAACAAATGGCTCAAAGCAAAGCAAAACCCAACAATGGATTTTAAATAGGTCCTTAGAGATATAATAGAATCTGATCAAACTTAACTACTGAGACACAAATAGGCCAACTCTAAGTTGATGTAGAGGAATAATGGAAAACCGTTCAAAGGATCATAGTTAATTTCAGTCTTTGACACCAAGCCCTGGGCTCTGGAAAGCGTTATCAGCTTTACTCAGTGCTAATCTGCCATGTATGGGACATGCTGGGTAAATCTATTTTGCTGAAGTCCCTTTTGTAATACTGTGCTGTATTTTGTTGGGTATATATTCTATTTTTTGTTGTTGTTGTTGTTTTAACTTAAGGTTTTTATTTAAAAATATTCTCCCCTTCACTTTTTCGCCCTAACCTTCACTTTCCCCCCCTATGTTCTAAAGGGCATAATACAGCTTTTCATTTGTTAAGAGTAGGATTTACTCATTAGAAAATGGTGTTGGGTTCAGCTGGATCTTTCTCAATGATGTGGATTCTGCTCCTAAAGATGGATGTGATTTCTGGATGACCATTAGACCTAGCTGTGCTTCAGTCTCCTCCTCTGTGAATTGGGGGCAGGGCGTAGTGGATGATTTCTGTGATCCTCTCTAATGGTAAATAGAATAAGAATGTGCTAAGCTCTTTCATCTGTTCTCTCATGTAAACCTCACAGCATCCTTCATCTCTAGTGAGGGTGATTGTCATTAGAGATACATTAAAAAGAAGACAGATTTAACACTACTTGAATTCGCTCGTATGTGGTAGTGCTGAATTCTAACCCGTATCTTCTTGCTGGCTAGGGTTGGGTTGTGAGCGGGCTTATTTGTGATTGCTTTGTCCTGGGCTATTTGTTAGCAATTGACTTGGAGTAGAGTGTAGGTCTGTGAAGGGGAGGGGAGAAGCAGCTATGTTTCAATCATAAGACTGCAAGTTTGCACAGATAAGGAAAATTACTGTTGGGCTTCTTCATCTATGCAGTCAAGAAAATGGCTGCTATTTGTGCCTCTTGCCATTAGGTGGGGCAGTTGAAGAGTGGGAAAATAGCACTTTCAAGTGCAATATTTCTACTCAATATTTTTCTCATTCTGAAAGCAAGTGATAAGAGATACCTTTGTTTTATAGAGTCCAAACTCTAAAAGAGGCCAGACTCTTAGTTTCTTTTTAAAATTCTGTCAGTGAAGAAGAAGGGGCACATTGCTGATGAAGTCAATGTAATATAATACTCAGGATTTGATGTTAATATAAAACTCCCATTTAGGATTCAAAAGCCAAAACGGAGTCTGAAGTCACCTTATACACTATACTTTCCCAGAAGAGTAAGGAAAGTGTGTGAGGTTGGGAGAGCAAAATAACAAGTTTATGAAAGTCCAGAAAGAGGAAAGGAGCCACGACAGTTATTGCAGCCCTCTTCTCAGTGCCTGTTGATTTTCTTTAGCACCCTGGGTACTTAACTATTTCCCTTTCCTTCCACTTTCTTTTAGAAGAGTCCATGCCAATTATTTTACCTGAAACTTAATGGATAATTGATTAAGAAAACCTTTTGTGCCAAGCACATCATGATGAATTTCGATTGCTAATGCTACCTGGGCTCTGCTTTGAAGTGTTTTTATTGACCCACTCATAGATTTAAACTGTTTTCATAGAACTTAACAAATAACTTAGGAAAATTTCAAATCAGCCCTTTAAAGAATGGAAACTTTATACTTACATTTGTCAATATCCACATTTAGGGCAAAGTATAAGCGATGTGGAGAGAAGGCAAGAATACTAGGGGTAGGTGAGAGACGTATTCCTGGTTACTTGTGCTAGATCTTCTTAAAAATGAGTCCACAGGGCTATAATATTGGAGACAGAGGGGAAATAGTAGATTTGGAAATTTACCTTTCAGATCAAAGAAACTTTTCATGAGACGAAGCAATGAGATTTGGTAGTTTAGAAAAGAACTAATGAGGAAATCTACTCAATAAATACTTGAATAAATGAATGGTCCAGCGAAATGTTTTCCAACTTTTCCCAACCTGTGTATACTTATTAGTATTTTTGTTTGAAGTAGCTAAAAGTCCCTGCAATTCACAGAGCTCTAGCTCTGTCTTTTTATCAATTCCAGATTCCCAGGAAATTTACATGAGCTTTTTAGAGGATTATAAAATATAGGAGTGACTAAATTTAATATAAATCTCTAACAGTTCAATGATGCTCATTTGTACACACACACACACACAAAAACTTGGGGAGCAGACTGGATTTGTACATAGCTATAATTGTAAATGGTAATCAACCTCACAATCAGATTCTCCTGACAACTTCTTCCTCAATTTCCAAGAAGCCAGTGAAAGAGAGGGATGAGAATCAAGTTTGGGCTGCTTTGCCCCCTTGAGTAGTATATGGTACTAATCAAGTTAGCAGTGAAAGTATTGAAGTACATATTGAATATATAATATGTACTAGGCACCCAGCTAAGCATGTAATTAGTTCATGAAATTCTCACAATAATCTTATGAGTTTAGTACTATTAATTAGCACCATTTTTTTCTTCATAGGGTTGATTCTCAGTCCATCTGGTTTTTATATATTCAGAGAAAAACTGAATCTAGTGGACAGGATTAAAGCCAGCTTGCTAAGATTATCCAAGTATACATATATCTGCGTAAACAAATACTAATATATTGCATTATTATTTACAGGAAAAGGCTAAATGTATTGGAGAGGTGATGTAGGTTTGGATGATCTAGTAGTTAAGTATCATTATGCTTTCTGAGAAGAAAAGAAATGAAATCTAGGAAACTTAAGAACTTTTATTAATTTTGTTAGTGCCAAATGCCGTAGATGTTGACTTTCTTTTTTTAAATCACAATTTAAGAGAGAGGACTCCTATACAGGGACCAGTAGACTCACAAATAATTTTTTTTTTATTCCATTAGCGAGAACTCATCCTGAACCACTTGTCTAAAATAACACCCTCTTTATTCTCTAATTCTTCAGCTTCTTTATTTTTTCCTTGTAATACTAATCACAACCCAACACATTCTACGGTAATTTTTTAATGGATTGTTTCTCTGCACTAGCTTCATAAGGGCAGAGAATTTCTTTGCTTTGTTCACTGATGTTTATCTATAGCCTAGAACACTCCTGGCACCTAGTATATGCTCAATAAGCATTTGGATAGAGTGTACAAATGAAATAAGGAAATTTGTGTGGCTAATAAATAATTGAAAAATACTCTGCTTTGCAAGAAACCAATGAAAATAAAAACAATTTTCATCTATCCATGAGTAATATATACACAAAAATATGTATATCTAGTGCTCATCAGGGGAAGTAAAACAGACATTCATACAAAATTGGAAAACATCTTACTGGAAAGTATATTGTAAATATGTGTGTCTTTAAAAACATGACTATACCATATTTTAATTCTAGAAATATATTTAGGGAAAAAAATCCAAAATTAAAAAGTAGTCTTTGTTGAACAAAAGTCTTTACTCAGCACTACAGATTTAGTGAATGTATTTAAAAAACCCTAAATGCCTCAAGGGAGAGGGAATCGTTAAATAAATTATGATACACCACAGTCATGGTGTAGTATATAAACATTAGAGTTAGGTTTACTAAGAGTTTTTAAAACACAGAAAAGCTGAGACCATGAATTTAAATTAATTTTAAAAACAGCATGAAAATTGGAATATATAATATTATTTTAAAAAGCATACATAGAAATAATGGGTAGAAATTATGCCAAAATATTAACAGAGACTGGAGCAGTTAGGATTATAGGTGATTTTGTTTTACATTTCTCTATACTTTTATTTTCCAAGTTTTCTGGAACAAAACTTTTGTAACTGAAAAATAATTTTAAAAATTGTACTCTATTTTAGACTGGTGACAATCTAGAACTGATTATGTTTTATGCCATGGACTTATGACTTTTTGTGAAGAAATTAATATAGTCTAGTATTACTTTTATTATCTAAGAATACTCATGTAACTTAAGAATTTCTAAGTAAAATTAAATTTTAGCACGTCACTGAGACTTCTAGGGTAGTGCCTACTATAGGAGTCAGACGATCTAAAGTCTAAGGAATATTAGCATATCCTTCTAACCATCAGAAATGTTTTCAACTTTGGATCCTGGTCAATGAAAAGAAATGAGTTACCTGGATTTAATAACTGGATATATATTCTCCTTATTTAGGTCTAGTGAAATTAAATGAGCTTAGACAGAGACTAGTAAAGAATATTTGAGTTTGATGGAGAGACCAGGGTGAGAAGCCTCAGCTACATGGTATAAGAAGGTGGCAGGACCTTCCAGGAAGTGGTAGAAGCAACAATTATTGTGGTCCTGTCTTGTGGTGGCTAACCCAGGTTCTAGACAGAAAGCTCTTCCGAGCCTCTTTTTACCAGCAGCTTTGAAGACTGAATCCATGAATTGTTAGGCACATTTCCAGTTCTGGCTCTGCCCCCAGCATTCCTAGGACCCAAATTGACCAGCTTGACTACACAAGCTCCTCATTCTCTCATGATCTGTATCATTGACCAGAGACTGAAACTCAGCCAGCGCACTGGGGCAGCAGGCCAAAGTACAACATTTAATAAGAAGGCTTTCCTATCATTTGATTCACTTAATTCAAAGCTGAATGAGCTATTGGATTTGGTTCAAGAATGTGCCCTAATTCTTGGGTTGGTTCTCAGACCTTTAGAAGTGGAAGGCCTTTGAAATTGTTTGATATTCAGTGTTGAGACAGGAGGGAAGGTGCAGTAAGAAAATGCATTCTACCTATAATCTACTGTCCTATCATTTGTTGACGTAAAGGTCTACGTGTTGTAAATCATTTCCACGTAGCCTAGCACAGTGCCTGTCACGTAGTGTATGCTTGATAAATATTTATCAAGTGAATTTCAAACACTTCATTATCTGTGTTTAATCCATTCATGCGATGGAGCCATTTCATTTTTTTGTGAGCTTTTTATTAGAATATAATTGCTTTAAACTCTTGTACCAGCTTTTGAGGTACACCAAAAGGGAATTAGCTGTATTTATACATATATCCCCATATCCCCTCGCTACCACGACTCCCTCCCACCCTACCTGTCCTGGCCCTCTAAGGCATCACCCATCATCAAGTTGATCTCCCTTTGTTATACAGCAACTTCCCACTAGCTAGCTATTTTACACTTGGGGAGTGTATATATGTCTATGCTACTCTCTCACTTCGTCGCAGCTTCCCCTTCACCCCCCGACCCCCCAACCCTGTGTCCTCCAGCCCATACTCTGCATCTGCATCCTTATTCTTGCCCTGTCACTGGATTCATCAGTACCATGTTTTTTTTATTTTTTTAGATTCCGCATATATGAGTTAGCACAGAGTATTTGTTTTCCTCTTTCTGGCTTACTTCACTCTGTATGACAGACTCTAGGTCTATCCACCTCATTACATATAGTTCAACTTCATTCCTTTTTATAGCTGAGTAATATTCCATTATATATATATATGCCACATCTTCTTTAACCATTCATCTGTTGATGGGCATTTAGGTTGCTTCCAGGTCCTGGCTATTGTAAATAGTGCTGTAATAAACATTATGGTACATGTTTCTTTTTGGACTATGGTTTTCTCTGGGTATATGCCCAGTAGTGAGATTGTTGGGTCATATGGTAGTTCCATTTTTAGTTTTTTAAGCAACCTCCAAACTGTTTTCCAAAGTGGCTGTACTAACTTCCATTCCCACCAACAGTGCAGGAGAGTTCCCTTTTCTCCACACCCTCTCCAACATTTGTTGTTTCTAGATTTTGTGATGATGGCCATTCTGATCGGTGTGAGGTGATACCTCATTGTGGCTTTGACTTGCATTTCTCTGATGATTAGTGATGTGGAGCATCGTTTCATGTGTGTGTTGGCCATCTGTATGTCTTCTTTGGAGAAATGTCTATTTAGGTCTTCCGCCCATTTGTGGATTGGGTTATTTGCTTTTTTGGTATTAAAAAGCTGCATGAGCTGCTTGTATATTTTGGAGGTTAATCCTTTGTCCGTTGTTTCATAGGCAACTATTTTTTCCCATTCTGAGGGTTGCCTTCTAGTCTTGTTTATGGTTTCTTTTGCTGTGCAAAAGACACACAAATACTGAATCCAGTAGAACATAAGGCACTAGAAAGACCTGACAGAAGAACCCCAGTATGCCATCAGACTATCAAAGAGAAAACCAACAGAAATTCAAAACCAAAAAAAACAAGCAAACAAAAAAAAACCAAACGAACCCCCCCCCCCCCCCACACACAGATACACACAAACACAAATCCAGGGAGGTTTTGAAAGCTAGGATCAAATATAATAAAGAGCAAGAGTACCACCAGACAGACTGAAGATTCTCAGAACAAAATCAGAGAATTATACTTAGAAGATAGAGACAAAACCTAATAATAAAAACCAAAGCAGTGTGTCATCTGGAGAATAAAGCAAGGAAACAGAGCAGATAGCTAATATTGTTTATAAGTATATTAAGATAAAATATACTAAAAAAAGGATAGTAGACAAGGCAACAGAAAAGCATAGTGTGACTGGAAATATGAAAAGAAAAGGAGAGAAATAGAAATGTATAAAAGATAGAGATGAAAAGAAGGTAGGAGAGATACAGTCAGCACTACAAAAAACTTAGCTAGAAATAGAAATATATGAAAAGGCTAAAAATAAAAATAGAATAAAAAATATGTTATAAAACGCGTAGATCCCTTAGGACTAAGATCGTAATTAATAAAATAAAAAAATAAGTAAATAAACTAGAACTGACCCCAGAATGGACCGAATCAATAGAAAATAATAATATTTCTGTTTCTTTGGGGTCTCAGCTGTAAGTGTCCTTCTACCTGCCTTGGGCTTTTTGTATTACTCTGCAATCAGCAGAGCTTCCTTTATTGTTCTTCTGTAAGTGCTGGTGTGTGGGGAGAGAGAGGGTACAATAGTGACTCCTTCCCCTGGGAGTGGGTGAGCAGTGGCAGCCTGCCTGGATCACGGCAGCTTGGGTGACTCAGGCTGAGAGAGCGACTCCAACTGTGGCTCCTCCCCCTGCTACCACTCCACCGGGGCACCCTGCCTGTGTCACGGTGGCTCAGTCAGCCATGGAGGTGCCTGTTGCAGAGGGACGCTGGCAGCTCAGAATGTCTCCAGAGCTGGACCACTCTGCAGGCTTTTGGCTCTCGGCTGCAGGCACTCTAGGCCAGCCCTGCCCAGGGGCCTTTGTTATCCCTCAGTGTGTTAGCCAGGCCCAGAGTGGTCCTTCCTTTGTCCATCACAGGCTCTGAGAGAGAAGTTACACCTGCAGCTCCTCCCCTCTGCTTGTGAGTCAGCAGTATCGAGCTGCCACCATGGCCACCCAGCTTTCTGCTATAGGCTTTCTCCACTGTGGATTTCTTCCCTCCCATCCTCTCAGTCCATCTCCCCACTGCCAACAATGTTTCTTGAACCAGTTCTCCAGTTCCCACGTTTCAGCTCCCAGAGCCCCCGTTCAGCTGTGAACCTATGTCTCAGTCTGGGCACGCTGAGCTGTGGTGCGCACCCTCTGTGTGTTTCTCACTCTTTCCCGTCTGCCACAGCTCAGCCACTTCAGCCTCTTTGAACAGTCCCAAATGCCTCCCTTCTAACCCAGGGAAATTCCCCATTGGAGAAGGGGTTTCCCTGTCAGATAAGGGATGTTTCCCCAAATTTGGCAATCTCCCCCCTGTTTCAGATCCCCCCACCCTAGGTTGTGGGACCCATCCCTTTCCTTTCTTCTCCTGCTCTTTCTCCTTTTTTTTCCCCCTCTGTCCTATGCAGTTATGTTGGGATCTTTGCAGTCCTTTCTGGTGTCCGAGGTTGTTTGCTGGTGTTCAGCTGGTTCTCTGTGGGAATTATTGAGTCTTTTGGTGTATTCCTGATGCATCTGTGGAGAGGGATGCATTCCACGTCCTTCTACTTTGCCGCCATCTTTCTTCTCCCATTTTTTTTTTTTACTAATAATTTTAGAATACAAAACTCACTCCACATTGAATCCAGAATATATAAAGAACTACTGTAAATCAATAAGAATGAGACAGATATCCCAATAGGAAAATGAACAAAAGACTTGAAGAGGTACTTCACCAAAGAGGATATGCAAATGGTCAGTAAACATATGAAAGGGGCTCAATCTAATCATCCAGGAAAAACAAAACTACAATTTAATACCACAACACACCCACAAGAACTGCAAAAATTAAAAAGGCAATACCTAGCATTGACAAGAATGTAGAGCAACCAGAACCCCCAGTCACTGTCTATGAGGCTGTGTATTGGTACATGTACTTTGGGCATCTATTTGGCAGTATTTATGCAAAGATGAGCAGGCATATATTCTGTGGCCCATCAGTTCTACTCTGTGGTACATGCCAGACATAGCTGCATGCACATGTGCATCGAAAGACTGCACCAGTATGTTCATAGCAGCACTATTTATAATAGACTACAACTGGAAAGTACCCAGTTGCCCATCAGAAAAAGAACTAATGTAATATATTCACACAATCTAATACTAATCAGCCGTGAGAATGAATGAATTACAACTATGTTAAAAAAGTTGATGAATCTCGCAGATATAAGTTTGCCAGGCACAAAAGAGTGTATACTGTCTGATTCCATTTATGTTAAGTGCAAAAATAAGTAGAATTATATTTTTGTGCTAGACAGCAAGAGAGTGGTTATTGGTAGAGGAGGCTAGTGACTAGAAAAGGGGCACATGGGTGTCTTTCAGGGTACTAATGATACTCTTTTTTTTCATCTGGGTGCTGATCGTATGGTATTGTACTCTTTGTAAAAGTTTACTTAGCTGTGTGCCTATGATTTGTGCCTTTTTTTGGTATATATGTTGTTCTTCAATAAAAAGTTAAAGGAATTTTTATCATTTTTTAAATTAACTCACCAAATTTTGATCTTCAGCTACCATGTGATCATATAAATTTAGCCCCAGAGTGTCTCCTGACATGATCTCATGATGCCATGGGAAGCATTAACTCTTTAATCCTCTGCCTAAAATGTTTGGGATGGAAGAATAAAGATTTTTGTTTTGTTTTGCTTTTAACATAAGGGAGCAAAGGGGAAAATATTTTGCTTTGCAGAGAGATTTTTGAGGTTTTTTTTCTCAATGAGTTTAATCATTTCCTGAACCCTCATTCACATTGAGAAAGGAATTTACACTTTGTTAGAGGGAATAAGAACAATACAGTTATCTGATAGTTAGGGTGAGTTATCACATAATCCAGATTGTGAGTTGTTGACAAATGACTCTACATTGTAAAAACTTAAATGGTTATTTTTTTTATTTATTGTTTTACGGTTAGAAACATAAGTCCCTGTTTGTCAACACTGCTGCATCCAGCAAAGCGGCTGCATGAGCTATTTCTAAGTTTCCATTTACAATAAGGAGCTATGGTGCATGAATACACTCACACTTTTACCTATGTATATAGAGACAGCAAACTCATCTGGTTACCTAGTTGCCTTTTATTGTGTATTCGCTTTTCCCAACCCTCAAGGTTATAGTTGAAAAAGATAGGAATGCTTGGCCATCCTCTGAAGGAGGTGTGTGAGCTTTATTATTGAGGGAAAGACGTCTACCTTTGTTTAAATGCAAACCTAGTAGTCAGAGACCTTGTCATATCTATTTTCTGTAAAGTACTTTCTGTACTTGTCAAGATCAATAACTGGATTTATAATGACAGAGAGCACAGAATCCAGCCTTCAGGTTAGAAAGCTACCTTATTTACCTCGTGGAAATATTCTTTACGACACTTCCACCAGTGAGTATAGATTCATTCTGAGAGACATTTTCTAAAAACTGTCGCCAATTTTTCATGTTATCTAGCATCTCTGCCAACTATCTAGTGTCATTTAATTATAATAACAATAATAATGAATGAAAGATTTTAATATTTCATGATCTACAAAATATTTTCCACCTGAATTTTCCTGTTGGACTTCAACAAAATCCTATAATGTGGCCGTGTCCTGCATTATGCCATTTTACAGATGAGGAAACTAAGATTCAGAGACAGAGCTTAGTTTGCACAGCTGGTGTGTCAAAAGCAGGCTTTCCAACCTAGTCCAGAGTTTTTTCTATTTTTTTCCACCCCTGTAAGTTTCATGGTTGTATTTGCTTTTCATATAGCACTATGGAATAAGAATTATGGATTTAGAATATTATGTAGTTCATTCAATATGGATGATATGCTCTCTGCGTGCCAAATATTGGTCTGGGTCTTGGTGATACAATGATGAACAAGATGGAAGCAGCTCATAGCAAGTGGTGGGAATACAGGCAAATAACTGAGTAATTAAAATAGGAAGATGTCCCCTGTGTTTATCTTATTCCATGTACTGTGCTAGGATATACATAGGGTGTCATGGGAATACGCAGGAAGGGCATATGACCTTGTACTGTAAAAAGCTTTCACTCTGTGTCTAAAGTCTTCTATTAAATGATACCAGCAAATAGAATCTACTAGATATTTTAATGATCAGTTGGAAGGGGAAAGTAATATTTAAGCAAACATGCTAGAAATTACATTCATTGGGAAAGGAAGATTTTAACCAATAAAAGTGGCTGTTAGGCTAATGGTGAGTGGCTACTGTTCAATGTCTGGATTTCAAAATGTAACCCTGAAAAAGAAAAGAAGGGAAATAGGCTTACAACAAAAATTAGATTAGGCTCAATTGTACTGACCACAGTTCTAAACACAGACAGCTCTGAGATACCACCAAACACTCATGGCGAAACACCCAGGTTTTGTTTGTAAAGATTCTCCATAGCAAAATTACCCTATCTGTCTTTAACTTGCCGTGAAAAAATCAACACCCCTAAGCCTTTTGGGGGCTCAAAATGTGGCTATGTTCTATCCAAAGCCCTTTGAATTTCTGGTTGAATGCAAATGTCCAGTAGGGTTTGACTGTAGAAGTGTATCAGTCATTACTTATATGTACATCCTGCTGTAATCTCCCAACAGCAGCCGTGTCCTTGTGCTTAATGATTACAGGAAGAAGGTAACTGTTGAGGACAATGTTTCTGAACCCGAGGTCTGTGGAAGGTTTTCAGGAAATCCTTGAACTCCAAAAAACAGTGTGCAAAATCGTAACGGCTTCTCTGTACATTCTGCTGGGGAGTAACCCACAGCTTTCATTAGAGACTTAAAGGGATCTGTAGGTTTTGCCCTCCATACCCTCTTCTCAAAAATAACAAAGTTAGCAACTCTTGTTTGGTCATGAGAGGCAATAAAATAGCCATTTGAACATCAGATTATTTGGATACAACATCAAAAATAGGCATCTAGGGAAACATTCTGTTGTGGCCAGCCTCCAAGACGGCCTCCAGTGATCCTCTTTCACATTGTACCAAGGTTGATCTCTGTGACCAACAGATTACAGCAGAAGTAATGGTATGTCACCTCTGAGATTAGGTTATAGAAGACTGTGGCTTCTATCTTGAGTGTTGTCTCTCTCTTTCTGATGACTCACTCTGGGGGCAGGGAGCCAGATGCCAAGCCATGAAGACACTCAGATGTGTTCTTCAAGTCAAGAAGAAGCCAACATGATAAGGCATGAAGGCCTCTTGCCAACAGCCAGCAAGGAACCAAGGCCTGCCAACAACCATGTGAGTGCCTGTGGAAAGGTTCTCCAGCTCCCGTTGAGCCTTGAGATGACTAGCAGCTTAACTGCAAGCTCTTGAAAGATGCTGGACCACAACCACTCAACTAAATTCTCCTGTATTTACCATCCTCAGAAACTGTGTGAGATCATAGATGTTTGTTGTTTTAAGCTGCTACATTTTTGGGATAATTTGTTACACAGCAATAGATACCTAATGCACATTATCTTGACTCATCATTATAAAAAGAAAAGTATGTGGAAAATGAGGTGTTTGTAAAATACCAACTTCCGTGTTAATCCTGGGAAATTGGAGCTGAAAATAAGCATGTGCAAGGCACTTCTTTCCTCCTGTTGGTAAATAGTGCAGTGTGGCCCATTCACAGCCAGCACTTGGGAATTGGTGTGATCCCCACAGCAAGGAACAACCTCAGGACAGAAACAAATAAGTTTTCTTTTCAGTGATTTCTTTTTAAAAGGCACCGGCTTTCAAATATCTCCTGAGGAAATCCTTCTTATATTTCCACCAAGCACGATCAAGTCAACAGAGAATTCATGCTTTGCTAGTGATCATGAAAAGTAGTAATGTAATTTCTTTTTTTTAAGCTGTAGGACTTTTCATGGTCCTCCAACAGATTTCACAGCTGTTAGTTTGCGGTAGCAGTGGCTTGTTTAAATGGGAGCACACTTCAGTGGTGCTTGTGCTGGTAGCAATCTGTGAAGGAGAAACTTTCCACTTGAAGTGGAAGGAGGAAGAAAACAGCTCAATTCTGTGATTGTTGGACATAGCAAAGAAATAAGAAAATGCCCAGTAAAATAAACACTGTTGCTCTCAGTGAAAGTAGTTTAATAAAATGGATGGATTCTCCCAACAGCAACAGTTGTTATCTTTTTCTTGTAACCATTGTGGTTCCTTCTTTATTAGGAACCCAGCTGATCCAGTTCTTGGGCTGCCACAGGCATTTTTCTAAAACAGTCTTTTAAAACTGTGCAGAGACTCATTAGTGAAATGTGCAACCAATCAGTTGATTCAATCTTATTTTAAAATGAAATAGAATTTAAAAGTTCAGAGTATAATACATAATAAGGCAAGTAATTTCTTCTTTGGTTTAGCTTTTTTTTCCCTGAGCTATATGTATATTTTTATATCTGTATGTACTACTTGAGAGATAAAATGTATTTTTTTTTACTGTGACTTGTAGTCAAAATGCTTGAAAGTCACTAATCTGTAGCATTTTGATTATGGACAATATTAAAAATCCAGATTTTTGGAAATATTTCAGAGATGGACTATTTTTTGATGGGAGAGATGGGCTATGCTGGCCAAACCCATTGATGAAATGAGTTTTCCCAAAGAAAATGAATACTCCCAGTTACTCTGGAAAGTCCCTAATCCTCAGGCAAGAAAAGAGGCACCCTTTTGAAGAAGGGCAGAGTGTGTAGAGCAGGAGGCTTTTTCCTTTCACTGGTGCTGGGAGGATCCAAGACTCATCTATGAAACAGGGAATGGGCTGATGTGGGTCCTGGCCACGTGGCAGTGGCCATAACAAGCAGCACCTGTGATCAGTGGCCGTGTAGCTGGTGAGGGCACGATGCTTGCAGAGCCTCCTGCCTCAAGAAGGCACACAGCAGGCCCCCTTGCAAGTGGAGAGAAAAACTGAGACTGGCCTTTAGACAAAGGGAAAGTAGTGTTCCTCCCATGAGCCTAAAGAGGGAGCACTGAAAGCAGAGCAGAGGAAGCTAAGCTCAAGAATGGGGGTCACTCTCACAGAGGTAGCAGGACCAAAGAACTGGACGGAATGATCCAGAGCCCATGTGAGCCAGAATCCTAGAAAATGCCAAAAAGGAGCTGGCTGGTAAGTCATGGGGGCCAGGATGGGTGGGGTCTTTTAGAGAAAAGCTGATTTCCAGCCAGTGAGCTAGTGCTGGCTCTCAAGGAATAGATCTGGGTGCTGTATTAGGTGAACATAGAGGTACTGAACTTCATGGCCCTCCTCTGGGAGGTAGGGCTCAGGGCAGCCTGTGGCATATCTGAACACAGGAGAGCCTTGGTGATTCTTTGGTTAGCACTTGATGCTGAGAAATAAATATGTACCGAGAAAAAGTGGCTGTCTTCTAAGGGCCAGCCCAACCTCATCTTCATCGCCATAACTAAAATAAATCTCTGAACTTATAATGTTATCAGTAGCCCGTTCTTTGGCTTGAGCATTATGTTTTCCTTTGGACCCCTTTTAAAATGTAGAAGCCACATGAAGGGTAATATTAAGTTCATAATACACCTTTGTACGACTGTGAGTCAAAAATGATCCGCACTCTGGCTGTAGAATTTATTTTAGTTAACTTTTAGAAAAGACAAATATACCATAGTCTCCTTGCTTTTCAATACACTTTGTCCATCTGTCAACGAGCTTTCATATTCCCTCATTAAAAAATATTTTAGACTGAGCTGCAAGCCAGAGATGCACCTGTCTTCACTTCTTCATCTGAAGTGAATCTTTGTCCTCGTAGGGCTGCTTTCAGGGGACCAAACAGGTGAAAGTCCAATGGAGCAAGATCAGGGCTATAGGGAGGATGCTTTAACACCTCAAAACGAAGTTTTGCAGAGTGTCAACAACGTGGGCTGAAGTGTGTGGACGTGCATTTTCATGCAAGATCATAACGCCCTTGGATAGCAGTCGTCTGTGTTTAATCCGAAGTTTAGCCTTCAGCTTTTCAATAAGCATCTCACTGTAACAAGCACTGTTGATTGTTAAACCTTTTTCCTGATAATGTTCCAATACTGGCCCTTGAGCATCCCAGAAAACTGTCACTCATCCATTCAACAGAATCATTTCACGTGTAGGCTCAGTGTTGTCATCAGCCGTGAATGTGGATGGGCATCCGGCTCCTTCTTGATGGCTAACACTTGTGCGACCTTCCTTGATCTTTTCTACCCATTCATACACACTTCTTCACGACAAAACACTTTCTCCATACTGCACATAAAGTCTTCGATAAATAATGGCACCAGGTACACCCTCAGACCACGGAAAATGAATCACTGCATGCTGCTCTTCTTTCGTGCAATTCACAAGTGGGGCATCCATTTTTGCTCTCACCACAGTTACAAATGAACTGATGTAACACGTTCACACCCGCACAGCAGTGACTTGGGAGACAGTAGCCTTGAACAGAAAGTGCTGATAGGTCAGTGCAGCCAACAGAAGTTTTACTATAACCAGAGTGCGCATAATTTTTGACTCACCCTTGTATTAATGGATGAATCAGATTCTTTTCTGAAGTGAGTAGAGGATGACAGTACTTGGTGGAGAAGGGAAAATAGTAAAGGAAAGGGTCAGTGAGGACATTCTTTGCCACTTTGCAATTTTCCAGGGGGCTGGCCTTGGCATTTGTGTGAATGGCTCTGTCTGAGCATGGACACTACAACCCATCCAGCAGGCTGTACCTTACCTGGGGGATGGTGGTGGTAGAGGTGGTGGGTGATATGAGTTCAAGGGCAAAATTCTGCATGATGTGGGGGTAGATCAATCAATCACACACACTTATAGAATGTTGACTGCCTGGTGCAGAGTTCTGTGCTGAGTAATAAACATAATTCCTCCATAATTTATAATCTAATTGAAAGAGAGGACATATGTAGCAAAAGACACCTAATAATAAAAGGCAAGTGAACATCTTATTTGCATGATATTTAGATAGATTTCAAGTGAGATTCTTCAGCCACAAATTCCTTGATGTTGTAATTTTTTTCTGAACCAAATGCCAAAATATCTCAAATTCTGATCTTATTTACTTTTGCTGGCAAAATGTAAATGCCATTCATTCACTCATTCATACATTTGTTCTTTCACCAACTATACTGAATACTAGCTCTAAAAACTCTGCGTGTAACTCACACTTCAGGGGACAGGATGTCTGAAAACTGGAACTCTCCAAATACCTCTCCAAATTTTATGAAATTTTTGGATAGGAATAAGGTTGATTTGGGTCAAACAAGGCTCTTGAAGTAAAAACAAAGTAATTGCAAATAAGCTACTTATTATACACTCCATGGATTACAGTGGAAGCAATGTAGAAATGACCCTTCAGTAAATTAGAACTGGTGAGGACTTTGGTAATTACAGTCTCTTCCCTGTAGCTCACCCAGCAATTAGGAAGCAAGGGTAGTTTGTATCAAGGTCTCATAAATAAACATAAAGCTTGCCAGACCCTGGAGATGGAGAAGTCATTCTTGAGTGTGCTGTATGCAGGGCTCAGAAATAAGTGATGGGCCTCTTATAACCCTGATTGAAGATATATTAGCTTCCTTAAACCAAGAATTCTAGTGACTTCAGTGGTACAGTTATAAGGAATGACTACCGGGACTTGCATAAACCAAGCTTATTTAAATACTGTTTCAGGAAAAAACATATGCTACTATTATAGAGTCATGTTAGCACAGCTGTAATCCCAGAAGGCAAAGCTAGCTGAGAATACTCATGTTTGCCTTCAGGTATGAGTCCATTTTTTACGTGGAATAATTAAATGTCTTTATAGATGTCTACTCCGGGGGAGATTCTTGAAACTTTTACCCCTTTCATGTCCAAACTTGCTAGTTATTTCAAGATTGGGTGAATTCCAGTCATACATAAAATCTGTGATGATACTGAAGTTGATTCAGTTAATTGATTGATCAGATTTTTTGAGTGCCTGGTATATGCAAAGTATACAGTTGGTGCTGCACAATGTATACATGTGGACAAAGGCAAAATTCTGTCTCCTGAGGTACTGAGATGTGATAAGTAAGAATAACAAATATAAAAATATCCAATTCCAAAACTGAGAGAAGAAAGTTGGTGTGGTCTAGCGGGTGAATGAGTAAATGAACTGGGATTTGGGCAAAGGATGGAATTCCAGTTGTGAACATTGGGGAAGAGGGTTCTTCATGGACAAGTCATAAAAGGAATGATGGCCAGAATCAAACTAGGAAAAAGCTTGTGAACAGCCAGAGAGTCCTCTCACTGCAGTGCTCCATGGCTGTCACTGAGTGCCTTGTCCTGGTCCCTCACAGCCCTGCCTGCTAGAGGAGGGGTAGCAGTTTGTTCCTTAGCAATGGCAAGCATGGAAAGGAAGTGCTTTACTCTTCCCAGGCAACAGGCACGTTTAACATGGGATTTCTGTTGGCAATGCCTTAAGCCGTGGAATTATTTGGCACTCTAGTCAGTGTGTGAGAGGAGAGAGAAGAGATTGGAAACAAACATTCCTTCCAGCATTCCTCCAAATATGAAGAAGCAGGGCCAACAGCCAGCTCTTCCTTCCTGGTTTCTTTGAGTTTCAATGTGTACAAGAGCCTTATCTTGCCTTTGCACCCTGGAGAGGGAAGCTGCCATTGGGATGCTGAGTAGAAGGACTTGGAATCTGCTTCTGGGGTGAGCCAGTCAGCGACCCAGTGTTTGCGGAGGATCCAGGGAGGAGCAGAGGAGAGCTCTCACTGCTGGGCTATTCCAGGGTTGCTGCTGAGTCAGAAGAATAAGCAAAGTGCTTCAAAAGTCAGAGTATTTTACATCTTTCTTGATTATTCATTTCTTCTCCAAGTTCTTACCACTCAGCCCACCAAACCCTCCTTCTTGATAAAGTTTTTCTTATTTAATGCTATGTCTTATTTAATATTAGGTAAAGACTGATTTGGGATCATATGCACACAAATTATATAAATGTGCTGATCATCTTTTTTGATGGCAAGACAAGCTTCTTAATTAGCTCTAACATAAGCAATTATTTTTTTTTAATTGTTCTGTGGTTCTCAACCCAGGCTTCATATTAGAAGCCCCTTGAGGGCTTTAAAAAAAAAAAAATCCCAGTTTCCAGGCTGCTCCCAGGTCAATTACACCAGAGCCCTGGGGTTAGGACTCATGCATCAGCATTCTTTAAAGCTCTATATGTGTTTCCAAAGTGCAGCTGATGCTGACAGAACTGTTCTAAATGTCCTGAGGATGAATAATAAACCCAGACTGGTAGTGGATGAAAATATATGTGCATCTAACGTTTAAGTAAGTATCAGATTATTAGCAGTTCTCAACAAATGTATTTCCCTTTTCAAAACAGTCTTTTAAGAAGTGACCTTCATACATTTGTTATAGAATATTATTTTGATGATGTCTCTCTGCTAGTAACGTGAAGCATGTTGCATATAAACTGTTTGGAGACTGTGATGTTATTTGCAAACATTCCAGAGAATGCAGCAGATTTTACAAAGGTTTATGAAAACAATATGCTTCATTTTTGTTAGTATAGAAGCAGCTTCGAATTTGGCCTCCTGTTAAAGAGAAAGCCCAGAGAGTAGAAGTGAGAAGAGTCTGATTCCTTGTTCACTCTCAGCTACTGTGAGAGCCCCTTATTTCTGAAACTTTGACATCTTCGGCTGTTTCCTCTCTTGACTGTTCAATCAAATGCAAGATCTGTTAAATCTATCTCTGTGATTTCCTTTTACACCTTCATCATTTCTCCATTTTCATGGTTACTATCCTAAATCACACTCTTACTGTCTTTGCCTTGGGAATTGTCATATGCTCTCCATTGCATTTTTCTTATATGTAGCCTCTAGTCCAAAGATCTGAGGGCATGATGTCATCACTGACCTATAGTGGTTCTCTACTGCCAACAGAAATATTATAACTCGTAAGCCAGGCATTCAAGCTCTCCATCATCTGGCTCCAGATCTGTTTTCCACCATTACTCCCTGTGTGCATAGTTTTGTGGAACTGATCTAGCTGCTCAGTAGTCCTCAGACATGGCTGCGTTTTTTCCTGCTATCAGGACCCTTGCTCATGCTGATATTTCTGCCAATGTCCGCATCCTCTCCAGTACAGGGGCTCACATTTCCTCTGCTTCACAGGACCATGACCCTCACAGCTAAAAGTAAGAGTTTCCTACTCTGATCCCATTGCAACACTTTACCTGGACCACTTTTTAAATATTTCTCAAAAGCCGCTTAATCCGTCTCTGTTCTCTTATTTATAAAATGGGAACAATAATACCTACCTGAAAGATGGCTTGTGAAGAGTACATAAGATCATATATGACAGACCCAAATTTTTAAGAAATCTTTCCTTCCTTCTTCTCTCTTTTCCTTCCTTCCTTCTTCTCTTTTCCTCCCTCCCTCCCTTCTTTCCTTCCTTCCTTACCTTCATTTACATACTTGTTTTATTGTCTGTTATATCTTTGTAATTTCATTCTGGGCAGGGTCCTGTGACTGATAAATTCTTGTTTTTTACACAATTCTTATGGTAATGATTTGCAGTGTAAGCACTCATGTACATGTTTGTTGTAAAAGGGCCCAATATTCATGACTTGCTGTAGAAGTTATAATCAAGGTTTAAGGGAAGAGATATAGATCAGAAATCCAGTGATTGTTTTGATGGTGTGATAATAATTATTATTGTTTTCATAATTTAAAATTATCCTATGTATTTACCCCAAAACTCATTGAGGAAATCTTTGTTGTCTTGAGGAATCAGGAGTCAAGTTAGAGAAACTGATTTCGGTCAGACAGCTTCTAAACATTAGGCATCGATTCAGACCAAGGCCTCTCCAATTTGAAGGCATGTGTTATTCTAGCACACCAGGATTGGTTAGATTCTAAGTTTTGCCTGGTGGCAATCATTGCAAATAATCCTTCTTTTTTTCACTATGATTGTGTCCTAGGTCCAGAGGAAATCAGGAAGTAGCCATGGCAGGAAGTTAGTAAGAAGAAATTCTGAACAGAGTGGCTAGAATTGGGTAGAACTGATCCAGGAGTAAAAGGAGTAAGCAAGCTCTGGTTATTACCCTGTGTGCATGCTTCTCGGGTTCACGTTAGAGTCCTAAAACAACGCCTGCTGTGGCTGCATCCTTGGGACTGGTACAAGTCAGTGATCCTCCAAGAGGCAAGTGCGGATTCCTCCTTCTTATTCTCTCCCCCAGTTTAGTTTCGGGGCATTCCTCCTTTTCTTGTGGTCAGTAGTTGACCTCTTCCAAAGGGATGTTTGGCCCTAAGGAAGCTAAATGCTTCCTTTGCCATTGGTTATTTTCTGTGCTTCTGGTATGCTTTTACAGACTTCCCTAAGGATGTCATTCCAGAGGGTCTCTTTTCGTATTTGCTGTTGACGGGATAGGAGGTCCTGCCACTACATTCTTACCTCCCCCTCATTGCCCAAGGTAGAAGAACAGATTCTCTGAGGAATTTGGATTTGGGACACATTGATTCTACTCTCTCTTTACTGCAGCTTGACATGGGAGGGCCAATTTTCAGAGAAGGAAGAGAGTGAAACTGATGTGCCCAGGGATACAAAGATGAGAGACTGTGAGCTCCAGGGAGAAAAAGGAGACAGCGTATAGCTGCCTTGATTCTTGACAGCCTTCTACGTGGGTTCTAATCCCATGGGAAGCTTGGTTGCTTCCCTAACCTTGAGTTCTGTATAATAATCCTATAGGTTTTTAAATAAATTCTTCCTTTCAGCTTAAGCAGGCATGATGTGTTCTGTTTGTTACAGCCAAACAGTCCTCTGACTGAGAGTTAACTAATTTTTAAACCATTATCAAAATTCAAGTTTAATTTGCTTTTGCTCATGCTGAGTCACTAATCTATGTTGGAGCCCCATGATCCCATTCTCTGTGAAGATCTTCAGTTGACCTCTAGGGTATATTTCATAGTCCTCAATGTCTCTTCTATATAACTGGTTATTTATGGAGTTTCATGATGTTTTAAATACTTCAGTTTAATAGCAAACACATTTTACTTAATCATTCAATTCTTCAATAATACTACTAGGCCAACCCTTCTACCTTTTCTTTTTTCTTTTTCTCCCTTTCTCCCTTCTTTCCTTTCTCCCTCCTTCCCTCTCCTCCTTTCTCTTTCCTCCCTCCCTCCCTCCTTCCTACCTTGCTTCATCTCTATAATATCAGGGAGTAGAAAAATCAGGGAGAACAGCACAGAAGTGTAAACTAGAAGGCATCCTTCATGCAGCTTACTAAATTGACAGCTCAGTCACCTAAACTCTCAGGGCCTCACTTTAAGTACACTGGGAAACTATACCTATGTCTCTTCCAGCATGGAAATCCTACGATTCAATGATTCTGTCCCCATTCTGGAATATACCATGTAGAGATAGAAATTAGTGGAAAATTTGTTTAGAGTACATGTTTTCCAATCTTATTTGACCATGGAATACTTTCTGTTTTCTATTGACGTATGGTTGATTTACAATGTTATGTTGGTTTCTGGTGTAGAAGAAAGTGATTCACATATATATATATATTTATTTATTTTCATATTCTTTTCCATTATGGTTTATTACAGGATATTGAATAGAGTTCCCTGTGCTATACAGTAGAATCTTGTTGTTTATTTTATATGTAGTAATTTGTATATGCTAATCCCAAACTCCTAATTTATCTTTCCCTCCTCCTTACTATTCCCTTTGGTAACCTCCATAAGTTTGTTTTCTACATCTGTGAGTCTGTTTCTGTTTTGTAAATAAGTTCATTTGTATCATATTTTAGATTCTACATATAAGTGATATCATATGGTATTTGTCTTTCTCTATCTGACTTACTTCACTTAGTATGATAATCTCTAGGTCCATCCATGTTTCTGAAAATGGCATTCTTTCTTTTTATGGCTGAGTAGTATTCTATTGTATGTATGTACCACATCTTCTTTATCTATTCATCTGTCAATGGACATTTAGGTTGCTTCCATGTCTTGGCTATTATAAATAGTGCTGCTATAAACATTGGGATGCATGTATCTTTTTGAATTAGAGTTTTCTCCAGATACATGCCCAGGAGCAGGATTGCTGGATCATATGGCAACTCTAATTTTTAGTTTTTTGAGGAAGCTCCATACTATTTTCCATAGTGACTGCACCAGTTTACATTCCCACCAACAGTGTAGGAGGGTTCCCCTTTCTCCACACCCTCTCTAGTATTTGTTATTTGTAGACTGTTTATTGACGGCCATTCTGACATGGAATATGGGATGTTTTTTAAATAATTACATATTGATAGAACACCAGCAATAGCTCATGGGATATAATATGCACTTAGATTAAAGAGGACAAAAAAAATGGCCTATGATAAGTTACTTGCTGTAAGCAAGTACAATGGTGAAAAACAATTCATATTCTAATTCAATACATGACCAAAACAAGAATACACAATAGATCAAATAAATCATTTTTATTTGTATTGGGAACATAAAAAAAAGACAAAAATAGCTGAAATAAGGTTACATAGTAAGCAATTACTATCAAGAGTCATTGTATTGGGCTTCCTAGGTGGCGCAGTGGTTAAGAATCTGCCTGCCAATGCAGGGGACACAGGTTCGATCCCTGCTCCAGGAAGATCCCACATGCGGCGGAGCAACTAAGCCCGTGCACCACAACTACTGAGCCTGTGCTCTAGAGCCTGTGAGCCACAACTATTGAGCCCATGTGCTGCAGCTACTGAAGCCCACGTGCCTAGAGCCCGTGCTCTACAACAAGAGACCACAGCAATGAGGAGCCCGTGCACCACAACGAAAAGTAGCCCCTGCTTACCACAACTAAAAGAAAGCCTGGGCACAGCAAAAAAGACCCAACACTGCCAATTAAATAAATAAATAAAATAAATAAATTTATTTAAAAAAAAGAGTCACTGTATTGATATCAGTAAAACTAGTGTTTAGATACACTGAAACATTGAAATTTAGATTCTACCTCATGCATTTATAATTCATGCAATTTCCAGGGTTTCTTTCAATTTCTTCAATACAAATACTTGCATGAGAATAATACTTATACAAGTCTATTTAAATACATCAAATATCTTTTAGAAGAAACAATGTTATTGGAATTTTTTTTTGCTTGAAACACCTCCAGATTTTTCAGTTTGAGAAAAGCTGGCCTAGCTGAACCTAATGCTATATGGGTTTTCAGTGAGTAGCCTATTTTTCCCCTCCTCCTCTCTCCACTGCCCACATGCTTGCACGCACAGCTATTAGATTGATTTATTCTCTCCTGGGCTTTTGTATTCTGTGACATTAGGTATATTTTGTAGCAGTAAGTCTGGCACTGCAATTTTATAGATGTCAATGACCGTGGTCCTTGTATAGGTTTAAACTTACCTGACCACATTATATCCCTTGAAAATAGTCTTGCTGTTTAAGGGATTTTCACTGAAACTAGTGTGTATGATTAATGTATAGTGCCGCCTATTAAGAACTTTGAATGTGTACATTAAAAGAGTTATAAATTGCACTTAATCATTGTTTTGTTTCTTTCATATATCTTGAGAAATCCCCAATGGCTGTAGTATTGCCATTTTGTGACTAATCCTTCATGTAATAAACCTAAGCCTCAATTATCTTGAATGACTTGGTCTATTTAAGAAACCCTTTGGCTCAGTGCTGAACCGTATTCCTACTTACGGAGCCAAACATCAGGAAGAAACTTCCAGCAGTGTATAACAGCAGCTTCATCATTTTTGAGTTTTAAACTTCTACCTTCAGGGATAAATATATGGATCCTAGGACCACCAGAACTTCGAAGATCTCATTGCAGATACTTGATGGAGAAGAGTTGTACGGGGATGGAATTGCTAATTTCCAAAGCTGGAATTCCCGAGTTAAAATATAATGCTGCTTTCAGCAGTAAAAGCCCTTAATGGCACAATTTTGCTATCCTGAACACAATTTTATTTGCTCTGTTAAAAACAACAGGGTGAACATAGATGGCAGCATTACAGTGTTGACTAATGATTGGAAGCAGCTACGTATAGCACTTTATACTAGTACATTTTTCTTACCATTTATACTAATATTAATTACTATGGTTTTAATCTTGGCTACAGAGGGCACTTAGCATGGTTTAGTGAAGTTGAGCTCACATTTGTAGGCATTTCAGAATGCATACTTTGAGAGCACGTACACACACTTAAGTTCAGTGAGAAAGTGAATATTTAGTTCAAGGAACAATATTAAAAGAAAGCAATAGCATAATTACAGAATGAGAAAGACCTCACTGTGTTTACAGTTCCCATGAAAAAGAATAGTTAATTGCAAGTACTAGATACATCAGTCGGTTATATCGATGTGATAAATCTGTCTAAAATCCTCTAAATGGAAACTTTCTTTGGGAGAGAGTCAACATTAAATTGAAATATTCTTGCTCAGACATGAAAGTTATCAGACGTTCATTGTGCACTAGCAATAGTCAGACCACTGGTGGAATGTCCTGCTCTTTGGCAAGTTAGAGCAGTTTCCCAGTATAATCTGCAGATTATACAGTATTATTATACAGTAGATTATTATACACTAGCTCTTTGTATCTTAACAAGTATTGTTAGGAGGAAAGTCTGTGGTCAACCAAATTTGGAAAGATGAGTTGTTAAGCAAATTCAACAGGTGTCTTTTGGGAAGTACTTCTCAGAGGCTAATGTACCAATATGCGTTTTAAATGTCCAAGATGGGATGACATAGGGAAACCTGGAGTGAAGTGGCCTACCCCAGTGTCCTGAAATAATTTGTATTCACCTCAAAATACTTACATTCTCCCTTCATCCCCTGACCCTTCTTCTAGGACTACGATCCTTCTGTCCTTGCCTCTCCTGCTATTCTCTTGACTATTTCACTCTCCAACTCTCCTTTTAATTCTTTCCTCAGACACAGATGTGCTCCGTTTCATAAAAATAATTTAAAATTTTCTTCTTTCTCCCTCTGTATACTGTCTTTTTTCTTCCTCTTGCTACTTCTGGTGTTTGATGCCTTCCCCCCTTTTCCTCTCTACATTTTTAAATGAGGATTATTTTTTTTTCTTAGATGCTTTTGCAGGCTAGTATTCCATGGTACATCCTGGGGGCATGTTCAATTAGAAATGTTTAAAAGAGGCAGAGAGAAGGACAATGCACTTGAAAATCAGGTATTTGTCTTTCAGTGGTTGAGGGGTCCATCAATGCAAAAGGGGATAGAATTATTCTAGTTTACTCTAGAGCAGAGCTTATTAGCCTTGCGTGTACGTGTTTGTGTGTGTGTGTGTATGTTTACGTGTGTCCTAGACCTCTTTGGAAGACTGGGTAAGCCTATACATACCAATATGAGGTTTTTAAGTATAAAATATAGTTATAGTATTAAAAAAGAAATTAAATTATCAAAATATTAAGACAGATTTTTCTGTAATGCTATTGTGCATCTTGCTTAATGCATCAAGTAACAAGATCTAGCAGGTCGAATGCCTACCTTCTTTGTTTTGAGATATTTACAACTCTAATTAGAAAATATCTGTGATTGCCATTAGTGAGAAAGTTAGACAAACTACTGTGGTTTGGTGACTATATTCATCATGGAAGGAAATGCTATTTTTCAGTTAGAACTTAGTGAAAATATAGATGTAATGTTTTCCAACCAAATTTTATCAACTTCCTGAATTCTTTGTGGACACCGGGTTAAAAATCACTGCAATAAATGATGGAATGTAGACTTGCAAGGAGTCAGATTTAAGTTTATTATAAGAAAAAAATTTATACCTGAGTTGTCTGAGAATGGAAAGCACTTTCTCATAAAATAGTGATATACCCATCAATGGAAATATTCAGTTAGCTACTGAATACCAAATGTTGAGAATTTTGTAGTATAATAGTAATTCATATTAGTTAATATTTTTTGAGTGATTACTAGGTTTCAAACACTGGATTAAGAGCAATTTATGCTTTAGATTTTTTAATCTTTATAACAGTTCCATGAGGCTATCTCTACTTTATAGACAAGACAATTTAAGTTTGGAGATTTGCCAAAAATTTACTGCAAGTGGTACAGTGTGACCTCAAACCTCAAATCTAGGGGGACTCCGAAAGACCATGATTGAAGTTTATTTTGGTGATAATTTTGGGAGCTGATTGGAAAGGTGAGAGAATTGGAGACCTCTGAGAGTTCATCCTCTTCAACAGATAGACATTAAAGGAGTGAAAACCCAAAGAAGTTAGGTGACTTATTCCAGGTGACACAATTTGTGAAAGAGCCAGAAATTGGACTTTGATGTCTTGTTTATGGGGAAACATGAGAAACTTTTATTCTTTGACTGACCATCTGATAGAAGCCAAATATATCCTGAAGAAAGAGGTAATGGGAGACACTATGGTTTGGAACAGAGTGTATAATCCCTTTCTACTTTTAGACAACACAGATATGTCACAGAGTGCCTTTACTGTGTTAGTGCTTTCATTCTTTATGAAGACAAAGTTACTTGATATATCAAATAAGGAACTGTCCAGTACTAAATTTGTGCCTTTGATATGTTTATATTATTAACAAAAATTGCTTTTTTAATAATTATGTCCTTATCAAGTTTATTTCCCATGTGAGTGTCTCTTTGGCATATTGTGAATCCTAAGTAAATGCCTAATACGTGAATGAATGAGTGTAATTACCTGGCTTGCTGGTTTCCCTTAATTCCTACCTAAACCCCACCAGGTAATTGAGTATTTAGAATGCACTAGTTCTATTTTTTTTCCACTGAAAGATAATTATAATTAAATTTACCATTTGTTTATAATGAAGGAAGGAAATGTCTAACTTAGTTCAAAATCCGATATGTAAATTCTTTCTGGAATAGGACGACATGTAAGTAATAAACAATTTAAAGACATGTTTAAAGAATAGGCTTTATTTTTTAGAGCAGCTTTTGGTTCACATCAAAGCTGAGAGGAAGGTACAGAGAGTTCCTATGCACCCATTGTCTAATATGAATATCAGAGTCTGTGTGGGACAGCATTGCTAAATGGCCATAGTTAGTACAAAAACTGTGGTAAGCTGCAACCAAATGTTTTTGTTCTTAATGCTTGAAAAGTCTTGGCCTCAGTTCTGTTGTTTGGCAATTTTTTTAAATTAATTAATTTATTTATTTATTTTTGAGGAAGAGACTTGAAGGCAGGCCTGGTTTCTTTCAACCTGTGCATTCACACAGGGCCCTCCACTTGGATGAGTCCTGTAAATTATGTAGCTGGTCCTAGATGAAAGAGAGATACAAGTCAAATTATAATAGTCAAATTACTGATTTGATCAGGAAATTAAGCCTGAAAAACATTGAGAACCCAGAGAACATCTCAATCTTGTTAGTAATGCACTGTAGCACAAATATTGATGACAAAATTAGAGTTTACTTTTTAATTAACTGTCAAAGAAATGAAATGGAATATTGTTTTCCTCTTGTTGTAAAGAGTAGCTTAACTATACTTCAAAAAAGTATACTGTTTCCCAGAAAAAGAAAACTATCTTAAATTATCTCGATCCACTCAGATTTAAGAAAATGCTTAAAAGCAAATTAACTGCACTTTGAACCTTCTGTCTGTATCATTGAAATATGGTAAATTTCATCCTAGTAAATCAATAGGGATGAAAGATGATTGTAGGCTGTGAGATAAATGCTGCCCACCTGGGTAGATTCCAAAGTAGCCAGCCTCAGTGTATCAGTTACCGTAATTGATATTAACTGCTGTAACAGATAATACCCCAATTCCAGTGGCTAAAACAATTGAAGTTTCTCTCTCATTCAGGCAGTCAGTTGATATTTCTGGTTGATGGACTGTCTTCTGCCTGGTCATTCAAACGCCTGGACTTCTTCCTGTGACTCTATGGCTTCCCTTTCCTCTTACGCTTCAAACAGCTCTTCCATCACTACCTGAATAGGAAAGCCAGAGAGGTTTTCTACGAGCAGGCCCAGAAGTGGCATACATTGCTTCCACTCATCTTATATTCACACATCTGTGCAGGGGAAATGTGGTCCAGATGTTAGCCTAGAGAAGAGGGAATGAATTGTACTGCCTCTGCCTCTCTCTGGTCAATGACGCTGTGCCATAACCCAATTAATTCCTTCTATAATCCTTAAAAAAGTGTGTTACATCACATTATAATTACAACAATATGTGCCTGTTTCTTTAGGACAATATTATTCAGTAGACTTCTTGATTGATCTATGCCAAGGTCACCATTATTGACTCAGGGTTATAGTTTTGGGTAAATTATTCCAACTTCAGAGGCTTAATGTGGGTTATTTCAGATCTTTTCCAATGGCCAGATAAGGGACATCCCTGGTGGTCTGGTGACTAAGACTTGGCCTTCCAATGCAGGGGGTGTGGGTTCGATCCCTGGTTGGGGAGCTAAGATCCCACATGCCTCACGGTCAGAAAACCAAAACGTAAAAGGGAAGCAATATTGTAACAAATTCAATAAAGACTTTAAAAATGGTCCACATCAAAATTAAAAAAAAATTTTTTTAAATGGCCAGATAAAAAGTTGGGCCTTTCCCAATCTTACTAGTTGGATGTAGTCTCTCCCTCCCTCTGTGTTCTCATAGCACTTCTTCCTTGGTGTCGTTTATAAAACTGTCTCCTGGTTTTCTTCTTTCATCTCTGGGTTCTCCTTCTCTGTCTCCCTTTTAACTCCTATTTGGCTGTTAAGTGTTGACAGTTCCTCAAGCTTGTTTCAAGATCCCTCCCCCTGCCCTTTTCTTACCCTGTATTTTCCGTGCCTCTGATTTCAATGATCACTTATACCAAAGACTCACTAATTTATATATTCAACCCATTTGCTCTCTGGAGGTTCAGATCTGTATATGCTACTGTTTTGCCAAATTCTCCCATTGAGATCTCACTTTATATCCAATATATCCAAAATTGAAGACATGGTCTCCTCTCACTGCCTGCTCACTATGCCATATTTTCCTCCTGTGAACCTTATAAATTTGAATATCAGCTTTCATCCAATTATTTATCTTCACCTCCTCTCTTCATTGCTACAAGCCTTCTATCACTAAGACCTGTCAATTTTACCTTCCAGTTATCTGTTGAATCTATCTTTCTCTCTTTATATTTACCTCTGCCAACCTATCTAAGCTACCATTCATCTACTCTGTTGTCCATATGCAGTCAGTCATTGTTTCAAAACACAAATCTAATCTTATCATTCATCACACACCCTTGTCTTAAAACCTGTTAATGGTTTCCCATTGTTCTGAATACTGTTAACATCTCCTTATTGTCATCTTCCAGGTCCTCTGCAATCAGAATAACACCCTGTATCTAGCCTTCTTTCTGCCTTGTCCTAATGCGTTCTCTGCCTCACTCTCTGAGCTCCTTCTACGTTGATTTTCCACTCTGTTCTCTCTCCCAGGAACTCTTGCTCCCACCTCTCTTCCTGCTTTACTTAGTGAGCCCCTTCCTCATTCTTCTCACCTTAGAAAATTCCCTTCACTATGGAAGGCTTCTCTGAACTGCTGGACTAGGTCAGGACTTCCTACTTTATGCTGTTATAGCACTCTATATATTTCTTTCACTGTGCTTAGATATTCTAATCATTTGTATTTGATTAAATGGCTAATATCTCTTATTTACTGAAAAGTATCTGTGTGCTCATCATGACATTAGCAGTACATAGAACAATGTCTGTAGACAACAAACATCTGTTTCCAACAACTCCTCCTTTTTGAATCCCAATCCTACTCTATCATCTAGTATAGAGTGAGTCTACAATAAATATTTATTTAATTAAATTAGAGTTAATGGTTAACATTTAAGTATATTCAGTTGATTATATCCTTCACAAAATGGCATTGTTGGCCCACGCACTTTGACTCCTAATCAAAATTGCAAGAGTACCATTTTGTTTCAGACACATAAGGTTGCCATTTAGAAGCAGTTTTTACTGATAGAGACTGTCTTGAAGATATCAAGTTAGTTTGTTCCTATTTTGCTTCTTTAACCATCTATTTCTAAAGGAATAGGGGCTAGGTAGGAGTAGTAAACACTCATATTAAATATTTATATAATAAAAATTCTATGTAATTTTTAGTGCTTACTGTTAAAAAAAAGAAAAGTATTACAGAATAGAAGTAAAATCTTTTCTGTTTGGTATTTAGAGTATTGTTTTGGCATCTATGACTTGTATTACTGACCTCAGGCTTAAATTTGATTTTATTTTTCAAAGATAGCTGAATTGGGGATAAAAAGTTATAAACTTTTTGTGGCAAACCCCAGAGTGTCTATATGATCGGACACATGCAATTCACTATCTGAGTCAAATGTTGAATATATGTTACAATTAGGCTTGATGCTTTATTAACTTAGGCACCTAATCTTCTCAAGCTGATAGAGGGAAAATCATAATCAAAGGTTTCTTTAACTCAAAAGAACCATGTCTCCAATCATTTCCCTTTCCCAAACTGTTTCTTCTCTTCAGGCTAGGATCTTTGAGATATTAAGGGAGAATTTTAGCTCAAAATAGCAAAAAAAAGCACAGCCCTTAATTTTTATTTAAAAGGATGGTCTTTAACATTCAATTCTTAGCACTTATCTTTACCATAAATAAAATTCTGTTTTACATTTGGATATTGACAGGGAAATCAGGATAAGGAGGGCATTGAAGAGGGTAAACTAGGTGATTCATTAATTCAACAAACATTTTGATTTCCACTGTGTGCCAAAAATTCTTTTAGATATTGGAAATATACCAATGTGGGTAGATAGTTTCTGCTCTCAAAGAGTTTAAATTCTCAAAGATAGGTAAGAGACCAGATAGATGTAGATATAGATGCAACTCTACCTATATCTATCTAATTGTGTGTATATATATGTACATACAATTATGTATATATTTACATATTGTGTATATGTGTGTATATGAAGAGTTATGAGAGATCAGGTCAGAGAGATCATGTAGGACTGAATAGTCACTGTAGGAGATTTGGCTTTTACTGTGAGTGAGATGGGAGACCATTGGGAGGTATTATCCAGAAGAAGGACACAATCTCCCTGTAAGATTTATTGTGATCACATTGTACACTATGAGGATAGAAAAGAGCTGTGAAAATGCAAAGACCAGTTAGAAGATACCTTAGATTAGGTTCCACAGAAGCAAAGATTGAGATGGAGATTATTGTGGAAGTGATTTATTATGGGAGTTCTCTTAGGAGAAACCTACTAAGAAGTGAGAGCAGCAGGATGAGGTATGGGGAGAAGTTAAGCAAAATTTTAGCTTCATTTAAATCTAGCCTTCACCTAATCCAAACTAGAAGGCAATCTAATCTGGAGGGGGATCTCTGGAATATGAATGGCATCACAAAATATTCCACTTTGAAATAAGGGACCAGCTTTTGTTTCCCTGTATCAGTAGATAAATGGGTTTCCAAAGACAATTATCTAGGGATGCAGCTATGAACTGTTTAGCAGTCAATACTCATAACATCTGGAAGATGAGTGCACCTACCCCGTGAAGGGAATCTGGACAAAATAGCAATAGTAACTATGCAGAAGAAAAATGCATTATTCCAGGTGGGGGGTGATAATGGCTTGGACCAGGGTGATAGTTTTGTTTTCAGTAAGACAGACAAGATCTAGATATATTTTAATAGTAGAATTGACAAGATTTGCTGATGGATTGATGTCAGTTGCCTGAAAGAAAGAAGTCAAGGATGGCTATACAAATCCTGATCTGAGAAACTATATAGAGTTTTTATTTACTGAGATGGGGAGATCAAAGTTTCCATGTTAAATTTGGTATATGCATTCAGGCATATTAGTGGACCAGTTAGGTAGACAATTGGTTACATGAGTCTGGAGCTCAGTTATGGTTTACAAATATAATTTGAGTTTTGATGATTTTAAAGTTAAGGAGTTGCTGTAGATAAACAAGAGAAGCCAATCCTGTGTATTGAGGTTGGGGATCTGAGAAGGATATAGGAAACGATATTGACAAGGACCAGCTGGCAAGATTAGAAGACAATTTAGAATGAGGGGAGTTCTGGAGGTCAAGTGAAGACAGTGTTTCAAAAAGGAAGGAGCAATTAATTGCTGAATGTTGCTTATTACTCGAGTGAGGACTGGAGATTGATGAATTTAACATCGAGGACGTCTTGGGTGATCTTGACAAGAGTCCTTTCTCTGGAATGCTGAGGATGAAAGCATGGTGGGAGTGGATTCAAAAACAAGTGGAAAGAGAGGAAGTGAAGTTGGTGAGTTTGGCAACTCTTCTGAAGAGTTTTGCTTTAAAGAAGACAGAGAATTGAGACAGGTGGTAGTTAAGAGCTAAATGGGATTTTATGTTGATTGGAATAATTCAGAGAAGGAAATTAGTGATGCAAGAGAGAGGATAATGACTGGAGAAATATTCTTGAGCAGGTTAAAGTTGGGAGAATTTGATACATAATGGAGGGTTTGGTAAATGTGATGGAGGAAGCAGAGGAAGTTATTTTCTGTTTTGCTATAATTTTTTTCAGTGAAATAGTAATCAAATTGTCAACTGAACATGAGGATAGAGAAGAAACTGTTGAAAGCTTGAAGAGAGTGTGAAATAATCATCTCTGGGTAGGAGAATGAATGAACTAGGAAATTGTAGTAAGATTTCTGGACAGCTCTCAGGGCTTAAAGATAATAAGAAATAATCTCAGAAAGTCCTGAGTGCTTAGAAAGTTGAGGTTGAGGGGAAGCATTATATTAAAACAATCACAAATAGTATAAAAAAACCCTGTACACTAATATATCTATATACAGAATTAAAGTATTACATCCATTAGAATGTTTTAAAAAAGATATTGGGGCCAGTCAGACCCAATAATCTCATTATATGGTTCAGTGCAGTGCTCAGAATTTTGATAAACATATTGCATCACTATGGGAATTTGAGAATCTGACCATTTGCTTTGGGATATTAAATAATAATGTTTTGGTTTTATCTTTTAGTTATTAAAGTGAAAGAGAACAATGGGCTATTACTTTGTTGTGGGCACTTTACTTAATTTATTTGGAATGTTTTAGGACTCTTCCTTAGGCAAATTTTCTCTTGTGGTAAAATTCAAATGCTGATAGAGTGGCTTCAGAGAAAAATCAGAAATGTCACATGGGACTGGAAATCCATTTTTTCCTCTGCCAGTTAATATATTTATCTAAGAAAAATATGGACAATCTCCTTGTGTGTCTGATGCCCATTCCTTCTTTTCCATGGTCACCGAACATCAAGTGACACTTGTGACACTGAGATGATTCTATGAGTTGAAAATACTTTCTTTCAGATTAACATTTGTCAAGCACTTTCCTGCCTTTCCAGGGCCCTTTAAAAGCCTCTTACTCCTCATCCCTCAAAAGTGAGCAATCACGAGATGACCCAGCTAGTTCCGTGAAGTGGGAAGGTATAGGAATAGAGCGTCCAGCTGACAGGGATGCAAACCATAATGCCTAGTCAGGCCCACGATGCTGTCTGGGAAACTGGACAACTTTATGGGCCAAGCCAGATCTCCAAGACCCAGCCGCCTACCTGACACAAGACTGCCTGTGAGTGAAGTCTCCTGCAGGGTTCCTCTCCACATTTCCTCAGCAGAAGAGTGACTCAAGAGAGCAACTGCCTTTAGTAGCACGTGGGTCTGGTGCTACAGGTCACCCACCATCCACACCTCCTTTTCGTTCTGAGAAGCGGTCCTTGCTTTGCCAGCCCCTCTGTACAACAGACCTGGTTCCTGGGCCTTGTCCTCCTGGCAAAGGGGGCACCTCACTTTGTGATTCCAGGGCTAATGTCCTCCACAGGTACCTGGAATTTATAGACATTAACTCCTACCTGGAGTTACTCAGACACACCACCTCTCCTGCTGGTACATTATTGTTCCACATTAAGTATGAGCAGTTCTGTTTTAATGCTTGTTTGAAAACATAAATTTGTTCTAACAAGATGCACATATTAGGGAATAATTTTGATGAACAGTTAAAATTTGAGAGTAAATTTTAATAGCTCTATATTATGTATCACCACTGAGATATATAATAATGTTATGTTCTCTAAAAAGATTGAAGAGTTTCTGGGCTCATATATTGCTCTTTTATACCCAGAAATAATGCTTGTCATAATTAATAAAATGCCAAGTCTAGTAAACAAGATAGCCACTAAACTTTGAGTCTGCCTAGAGGTCCTATTTTTAGCTTCTGTCTCAAAGTTTCTCATATTCTCTTTCTTTACATCTTTTCTCAGGGTGAGATCACAGAAATCTGTGGCTTTGAGTCCCATTTATATATTGATAACATCCAAATCTCTCTGTATATGACCAAAGACCAAACTTTTCCCAGGTCACAGATTATGGTTTACATCTGAAATTACCCTAAGTATTTCAAACTTCTTAAGTATAAAATTAAGTTTAGTATTTTTCCTACTCACTGATACTTTTACATGTGTCTGTGTATGCGTATGAGTATATCACATATATTTATGTGTGTTAAGTAAGGTCCTATATACTTTATCTATATTAACTCATTAATTCCCCCAAACAACCTAACGAGGTAAGTCCCCCTGTTTTGCCCATATTACAAATGAAGAAACTGATACAAGGAGATTAAGTAAATTGTTCAAGGTCAGTGAAGAAACTGGGATTTAAATCCAGATAATCTAGACCCAAAGGACATGCTAATTCCAAATTTCAAACAATCCAGCAGGGCAAAACCCTGTAGGGATTATTTTAATTCTTTATTTGAATCTCACTTACACGAGTACATTCACCAGTGGAAAGATATTCAGGCTTTGGTTACCAAGCATCCTTCTCAGTGCATTTTGTTTACAGTTACTTACTTATTGACATGGGTGCAATTCACATCTTTCCTCAGGGTGGGCTGGCTGCTAGCACCGTGGTTGGGGATGGGGCTGGAAATGGAGGGGCTAGAGCTGGGCCAGGTGTGAGGTGGGACTTTCCTTCTACTCAGTAGCTGTCACTGCCTTATTGGTGACAGGGGTCTGATCCCAAGTTGCTGGAGCAGAAGGCCTGTGGGTCAGGTCTAAGTTGGCTCTGTTCCCTTTAAGTGTGCATTTTCCTCCTCTCAGCACTGGGACCCTTGCCCCAGAGGTGGGGAGTGTTGAAACAGGATTGGGGGGCGGGGGGAGCTCTGCAGGCTCTCCACTTATGTTGGTTATATGCAGGTACCCACAGTTGTTTACCTCGCTCTGCTCAGACACCGTTGTACCCAGGACTGGGTCGGCTCTGTGTCCATGGCAGAGCTCTCCCCCTGCAAGTCCCCTTTGTACCTCTCAGCTGATAACTGCCCCCAGTCTTCACCCCCCCGCCTTTTGTGGAGCCACACCACTGGGCAGGCAGTGCTCATGTTGATTCTTGGCATGTGATGGGCGTGAGCTATAGTCGAGCGTTTGCCATCAGAGTTGTGGGCTGCTTTTGATGTGCCAGCTGAGTTGGCGCCGACAATAGCAGCAACTGCCCCACTCAGGCTCCACCTCAGGACTGGGTCGCCGCTGTGTCCATGGCAGAGTTCTCCCCCTGGTGTGGCCACCCTGGATCCAGCGCCACGCTGGGACATGGAGTGAGCAGGGCTGGAGCATCTGCTCAGCGCAGGCCGAGGTACGTGCTCAGGCGTGGGGAACCTGGCAGCTGCTAGAGAAGTCCTCTTTGGGCTCCCTCTGCCCTGCCGCAGGGGTAGAGCAGCGCACATGTACTCCTCTTGAGCAGAGTCCAGGTCCCCACAGCCCTCCTACTCGTCCCAGCAGACCTCCAGCCAGCCAAGGGGGTTCACCTCTCCTGTGTAGACACCCAGGACTGGGACACCCAATCTGTGGCTCTCACCACTTACTCCCCAGGGTGGGTCTCTAACGATGTTTCTCCCTTTCCCTCTGAGTCCCCATTCAGGGGCACAGGTCCCAACCTGATTGGTTTTCTTTCCTTCCTACTCAGTTACTTGTGAATCTTTCTTATAGCCTTGATCGTATAGGAGTCTTTCTGTCGAATTCCAGTTAGTTTTCATTGACAGTTGTTCCACATGTAGATGCATTTTTGACCAGTTCATGTGGCAGGTGAGTTCCACGTCTTCTTACTCTGCTATCTCTATTGATTTCCCCCATAACAGTGACCCTTAAATAATTCAATACTAAAACAAAACATAGTATTATGGCTAATTTAAAATGATATCACTGCTGAATTATAACTATTTACAATTATTTCTGAATATGGGTTAGGCTTGGAAGGGAATATGATTGGTTTGTTAGGACTATGCAATTTTGAGTAATGTTAAATATTTTTTCTACTGTATCTATAATAATTTTTGTGGAAAAACTCTTAAAAATATAGCCAACATTAGTTCACACTTGTAGAAAGTTAGATGTTTTATTCAGGGCTCTTAGTTTCACATATTTTGATTGGGTTGCAAAGGGATTAACAAAAGTACTGCTTACTTTAACCATTCTGCATAGGTGGCTGTGCTTCTTGACATGATAGATGTGAACTGCTGTTCCGTCAATTATAACATAGGAAGGTATTTTTGCATTCCAGATGTCATTTCCTGTGGGCACTGAGTTTGCAATTTCCAAAGCATAAGAATTTAATTTTTTCCTGTTCTAATTTTTGATATCGTTAAGGCCCTTGATTTTCTTTCATTTAGCAATAGCAACCAACTTTTCTCATAAAGAAATATCTCATTAACCCAATTATTTTCCCACAAATAATTAACCCAATTATAGATAATCTACTAGTCTCTGCACTAGTAGATATTTATAAAATTGACAGAATTTAAAATATATGTTTTCCTTGCTTCTCTGTATCCAGAACAATACGTTGGTCAACGTCCTTTATGAGTGACTTTAGAAAAAATTTGGAGACTTCCAAGGGATTATATTGTGCTGATGGCAGTGTGTGGCATTTGGGAGCAGCAATAGGCATGAGGAAATTTCCCTCGTTAACATCTTTTAGAAGCTCAGAAGTAAATGTGTAGAATTTTTATATGATATTGCTGTGCCTGTAGAACTCTCAGTCTCAATCATTTGTCTGTGGGCAAAAGTTCATGTGAACAACACCAGCGGGGTTGGACACTGATGCTTATGGCTGCTACAGCCTTGAGAGAGACTGTGGGTTATGTGTAATTCTTCAAGCTCCACCTATAGCCCATCACTTATCCCTTTAGAGGCCTGCATTATGACGCCTAGGCTGGGGACTGTGATGTGAAGAAGACCTATTCTGGAGACGGGTTAAAGATATGTAGACCAAGAATTATGACAGATGCTATCCTACAATAGTTTTGTCTTTTATTCATAAATATGTTATTCACCACAAAATATAACCTCCAATTTAAATCTTCTATACTGAAATGTGATTATAGACATAAGCACAGAGGTACTTGGGCTATTCCCTTTTCTGCCATTAACACTGCTTTGTCAGTAAACTGATCAATAATTTACTTATTTCATGTTAGAAGAAACATTTCCTTTTTAAAACTACTGAATACCATAGAGATGTTGATACTATAATATAATGAAATTATGTGAATCTGTTGTCCATGTTTCCAGATCTTAAGTGATTAAAGACCCTAAGATCTGGAAATGTGAAGACAAAATACACAAGGAGTATCTTGCAAGAAATTTGAATTCCAATGAATTGGTTCTTTGATTTGGGTAGATTTTATTTAAGTTGTATAAGCTCAGGATTCTCATTGAGAAATAGAGGTAATATTTATCTCATAGGGTTTTATTGTGATTTACATAAGATGTAAACGTAAAGTTCTTTGTTCTGTATCAGGTACCTAGTAAATACTCAAAAATATTAACTTTTAATAATCATTATTTTTGGTATCTCCAGTCACAGTTTTACATAATCAATTTTAATTAAATTTAATCCTTCATTCACGTGTGACACTATTGAGGATGCTTCTGTGTCTGATTTACTCAGAGACTTCCTCTTGGTGAGGAGGGAACATGGTGGCAACTCTTACACTGGTGGTGATTCTGAATACGGCAGTGATTCCTAACCACTCCCATGTTGCCTACCAAGTTCCCTCCCTCCCTCCCTCCCTCCCTCCCTCCTTCCTTCCCTCCCTCCCTTCCTTCCTCTCTCTGTCTAATTATATATCCATATATCCATATATACAAATGTATATATACACACACACACATATATATAAAAAATACCTTTATCAGTCTCAAATATGGAATAAGAAAGTGATAACTATATTGTATTTCTCACTGTTTCTAATCCACTCTGACATTCTGTGTTATTTCAGTAAGATTTTAACAAGGCAATTGATGACAGATGTGAGTTTCTTTGCAGCCAAGTGAGATTTTATCTTCAATCAAAGCAAAGTGTTTTGGGGCAGCATCAAGGATAAGCTTATGGAATTAATCATTTTTTTCCTTCAGTGCACTCCATCTACCAGATTCAATAATTGTGTTCTCTGGTTCATACTCAGCATAATGTCTTGACCTCCAGATCTGAAACAATATATTTTCTGAGAGATGCTGATTGTGTTTCATGAAATTCTACAGGGCCAAGTAAATCGAGATGTCTTAGTTCCGCATATGGCTAATCTAAATTATATAGTCTTAGCCATTAAAACATTAAAATGTACTTGATGGCCAGTTACAGATCAGAGAATTTTTACAAATGTGCTTTATATTTTCTAAAATATAAACACAGATTTCTTTTACATTTAAAACAACTGCTATACCACATCACATATTTAAAAACACTGTTTCCATCTTATAAAAATACATAGCTGTAATCTATAAAAATCATCAATTAATACCTACTTTGAACTTCTATTGTGTACTGAGTCTATGACATACTACTGGTTAGTATGAGGATGTGGGATTCACTGAATCAGATAGAACATCAAGTCCGTTATTCTCATGGATTACCCATTCCTTGTATCATAGCTTCAGTTGTGTGAATTTATTTCAAAAGACTCTTATCAAACATCTTCCATGTGTGAGGCACTGTTGTTGGTCTGGGGAAGGAGAACAGACAATCTAAATGCTTCTATAGTCCAGTAAATATTGCTGCTCTGTTACAGACAGTCTTTGGACAGTCAGAGGTATCCTTGGAGTACATGAAGGGGTTATTGGAGCTTTAAGGCTTCACCAGTAGGTAGGGTAGTTTTAGATGGCCACTAGAGGTTATATAGTCAAGGGAGAATTTTGTTGCTGTTTAATACTGTGAGTGTGTTTAAATGCTTGTGCAAAAATGTCAGCTTAGAAGGGGACGTTGAAGGCATAAGAGAGAGTGAAGAACTGATAGTTATGGCAAAGTGTCTGGGTAGGCAGAAGTGAATGGAACCTAGAGAACAGATTTAGGGATTGGCCTTTTATCAGTGGAGTGATGTCTCTTCCATTGTCTTGGAGGGAAGGCAGAGACTCAGAGAAGCTATTGCCATGGAGGCCCCCAGGGAACTGGAATATACAGTGAGCAAGAATGGTATCATGAAGGGAGGTATGTCTGGAAATGTCCAGCACCTACGCCTCTGCCTGACCCCTAGATGAGGTACTGCCATGTTTCCTTCATAGGGAGCAGCATTAAGACTAAGAAAATGGCAATGTAATGTACGGGACTAGATGGAAGAAGGTATATCTGAAAGTGTCTTGAGGGCAGAGTCTATCTTATATTTATCTTTGTTGTTTGTATTGCATCTATCCCAGTCGTGAGTATTGTTGATACTAAATAAGTTTATGGTATTTGTTGTGTTCAAAAGGGATGGGCACGTAATTTGTTAAGAAGAGAGATGATGGCATAAAGGAGTGACAATTCAAACTTGACTCTTCTGCTTAGGACAGGTTTTTAATTTGATTGATACACAGTTACAGTATTTAATGTGTAACTTGGAAGCAGCAGAAGCCCTGATGGTTGGAACATATAATTTATAGTTTTGTAGAAGTTTACAAATACATGATTGGACCATTTCATATACTAATTCAAAGCAAGTCCATAGGAAATCTCTCTTCAAATGAAGTTGACCTATGTCTCATCTTTTTGGATCTGATTTTCCAATCCCTATCACCCTAAAGAAGTTTGCAGATGACTCGGGGAAAATAGAGGCAGGAAACTTATGAATCTACCCTCCTCTGAAGATTTGAGATGGAGGTATAAAATAAAGGGGAAAAAAGTTACCCTCCTCCATTTCCTAGCATGAAGAATCCCAGAGTCATTCTTCTCTGTGTTCTCTACCTGTACCTTGTATAATGTAGACCATAGCAGGTATTAAGAATTCTCAGTTGACTCATACTCTGAAGTGGGTATAAACACAAAATAACCTCATCGGATGGTCTTATGACAAGACCAAAGTAATCTTTTTGACTTACTTCTTAGCTGTAAGCTTAGTGTAAGTTTGCCCTGAAATGTAGTTTTCAAAATAATTAGATCAGGGATATGCTATTTTGACTAAGCAGAAAACACAGTAAAGGGACTCACTCAAGTTGTGACTGAAAGTTCATGTTGTCCTTGTGGGATCAAGATGAGAAAACAATATAATAACAAATCAGACCTAAGTCATGCTATTCACTATATTTTTTCATAAATTTAGGTAAACATAATTCCACAGAGTTTAGAACAGTACTGATTACTCACTCCATGGAGGAGATGTCAAATGTAAAAAGCGCAATGCATATTATTAGTTATAATGTCTGAAATTGAGCACATTAGCATTCATTTTTATTAGTTAATGATGTTTGAGAATGGAAATGGACACACTCTTTGGACAAGCTCTTTATTTTGACAACATTTATCAATATTAATGAAAATTCTAGAGAAATTTAATGACTGCCCTCCTCTTCCATTAGCTATGTCTCCTTGAGGCATCTGAATTGATCAGTGGTTTAACCAGGTTCATTTGGATACCCCATGCAAAACAATGTGAAAAGATTGACCGTGTGATCAGTGATTTCCCAGAAGTTAGGTTTTCTTTGAAGCCACACAATCAATATAGGTGTCATAAAACTAAAATAAGGTGAAAATGTTTTGTAGTCAATTATTAAATTAGCATTTTAAAAATTTAATTTAATTTTTAAATTGAAGTATAATTAATTTATAATATTATATTAGTTTCAGGTGTATGACATCGTGATTCAATTTTTTTATAGATTATGCACCATACAAAGTTATTAAACTATTATTGACTATACTCCCTGTTCTGTAAGTTATATAACTCTGACCTATTTATTTTGTATCTTTGTATCTTTGTGCTGTGTATCTCTCAATCTGCTTCACCTATTTTGCCCAACCCCACCCTCCCTCTCCACTTGGTTTTCTCTGCATCTATGGGTCTGTTTCTGTTTTGCCATGTTTGTTACTTCGTTTTGTTTTTTACTTTCTGTATATAAGTAAAATCACACAGTATTTGTCTTTTTCCATCTGACTGACCTCATTTACCATAAAACCCTCTAAGTCCATCTATGTTTTCACAAATAGCAAGATTTCATTCTCTTTTATGACTAACATTCTATTGTGTATATACCACGTCCTCTTTATCCATTCATTTGTTAATGGACACTAAAGTTGCTTCCATATCTTGGCTATTTTAAAGAATGCTGCTATGAACCTTGGGGTACATATATCTTTTCAAGTTAGTGTTTTCATTTTCTTTGAATTATACCCAGGAATGGAGTGCTGGATCATATGGTAGTTCTATTTCAGTTTTTTTGAGGAATCTCCATACTGTTTTCCATAGTAGCTGCATTAAACATGTTTCTGATGAATATGATGTTGAGCATTTTTTCATGTATGTGTTGGCCATCTGTGTATCTTTTTGGGAAAATGTCTATTCAGGTCTTCTACCCATTTTTTAACCAAGTTGTTTGTTTTTTTGATATTGAGTTGTATGATATTGAGCTATTTGTGTATTTTGGATATTAACCCCTTATGGGTCAAATCATTTGCAAACATTTTCTCCCATTTGGTTGGTTTCTTTTTATTTTGCTCATTTTTCCTTTGCTGTACAAAAGCTTTTAAGTTTAATTATGTCCCATTAAAAAATTTTTGTTTTTGTTTCCTTTGTTTTAGGAAACAGATCCAAAAATTATTGCTCCAATTTATTTTAAAGACTGTTCTCCCTATGTCCTCTTCTAGAATTTTTATGGTTTCCAGTCATACATTTATGTTTTAATCCATTTTAAGTTTATTTTTGTAAATGGTGTGAGAAAATGTTCTAATTTCATTCTTTTATATGTAGCTATCCAATTTCTCAATACCACTTATTAAGAGACTGTCTTTTCTCCCATGTATATTCTTGTCTCCTTTGTCACAGATTAATTGAACATAAGTGTGTGGTTTATTTCTGGGCTTTCTGTTCTGTTCCATTGATCTTTATGTCTGGTTTTGTTTCAATACCATACTGTTTTGATTACTGTAGCTTTGTAATATAGTCTGAAGTCAGGGAGCATGAAGCCTCTAGTTTTGTTCTTTTTTAAGAATTGCTTTGGCAATTCAGGCTCTGGTGTGATTCCATGTAAATTTTAGGATTATTTGTTCTGTGAAAAATGTCACAGGTATTTTGATAGGAATCACATTAAATTTGTAGATTGCTTTGGGTGGTATGGACATTTTAACAATATTAATTTTCCCAATCAGTTACCATGGGATATCTTTCCACTTATTTGTATCATTTTTCAATTTCCTTCATCAGTGTTTTATAGTTTTCAGGGTATAGGTCTTTCACCTTGGTTAAGTTTACTTCTAGGCATTTTATTCTTTTTAATGTGATTTTAAACAGGACTGTTTTCTTGCTTTCTCTTTTTGATAGTTCATTATTAGTGTTTAGAAAAGGAACAGATTTCTGTATGTTATTCTTGTTTCCTAAAAATTCCTCATAGAATGAGTTTGAATTCATTTATTAGTTTGAATAGGTTTTTGGTGGAGACTTTAGGGTTTTCAGCATAAAGTATCATGTTATCTGCAAATAGTGACAGTTTTACTTCTTCCCTTCTAATTTGGATGCCTTTTATATCTTTTCATTTTCTAATTGCTGTGGCTAGGACTTCCAATACTATGTTGGACAAAAGTGGTAAGAGTAGGCATCCTTGTCTTGGTCCTGATCTTTGAAGAAAAACTTTCAGCTTTTTACTATTGTGTATGTTATCTGTGAGTTTGTCAAAAATGGCCTTTATTATGTTGAGATATGTTCCCTCTATATCCACTTTGTTGAAAAGTATTGTCATGAATGGCTGATGAATTTTGTCAAAAGCTTTTCTGTATCTAGTGAGATGATCATGTAATTTTTATCCTTTGTTTTGTTAATGTGGTGTATCACATTGGTTGATTTATGAATATTGAAACATCTTTCCTTTCCTAGAGTAAATCTCATCTGATTGTAATACATGATCCTTTTAATGTATTGTTGAATTTGGCTTGCTGATATTTTGTTGAGGATTTTTGTATCTCTGTTCACTAGGGATATTGTTCTGTAATTTTCTTCTTTTGTAGTGTCTTTGGTTTTGTTATTAGGGTGATGCTGGGCTCATAGAATGAGTTTGAAAGCATTCCTTTCTCTTCAAGTTTTTTTTTGGAATAGGTTGAGAAGGATAGTCATTAACTTAAAAAAAAACATTTGGCAGGAATCCCTTGTGATACTCTCTTGTCTTGGAGATTAGTATGCTGGCAGTTTTTTGATTACTGTTTCAATTTCATTACTAGTTACTGGTCTGTTCATATTGTCTATTTCTTCCTGACTCAATCTTGAAAAACTGTGTATTTCTAGGAATTTATCTATTTCTACTAGTTGTCTAGTTTGTTGGCATGTAATTGTCCATAGTAGTCTCTTATGATCCTTTGTGTTTCTATGGTGTCATTTGTAACTTCTCTTTTGTTTATGATTTTATTTATTTGGGCCCTCTCTCTTTTTTGCTTGATGAGTCTGGCTAAAGGTTTATCAGTTTTGTTTATCTTTTCAAAAAAACAGCTCTTAGTTTCGTTGATCTTTACTATTTTTTTGGTCTCTATTTCATTCATTCCCACTGTGATTGTTGTTATTTCTTTCCTTCTACTAACTTTAAGCTTTGTTCTTTTTTTTTTTCCAATTCCTTTAGGTATAATGTTAGACTGTTTATTTGAGATTTCTCCTGTTTCTTGAGGTGAGCCGTATCATTATGAACATCTCTCTTAAAACTACTTTTGCTGCATCCTGTAGATTTTGGAAAGTTATGTTTCCATTTCCATAGGTCTCAAATATTTTTGCATTTCCTATTTGATTTCTTCATTGACCTATTTTTTTTTTTTTTTGGTATCATGTTGTTTAGTCTTCACGTGTTTATGTTTTTTCCAGTTTTCTTCCTGCAATTGATTTCTAATTTCATACCATCATGGTTGGAAAGGATGCTTGTTATGACTTCAGTCTTCTTAAATTTGTTGAGACTTTTTTTGTGGCCTACCATGTGAGAACATTCCATGTGCACTTATCCTGGAGAATGTCCCATGAGCACTTTAAAAAATTGTGTATTCTGCTACTTGTAGATGGCAAGTTCTTAGGTATGTATTCAGTCCATCTGGTCTAATATGTCATTTGAGGACAGTGTTTCCTTATTGAGTTTCTGTCTGCATGATCTGTCTATTGATGTAAGTGGGTTATTAAAGTCCCCTAATATTGTTATATTAATGTCAATTTCTCTCTTTATTCCTGTTAATACTTGCTTTATATCTTTATGTGCTCTTATGTAAAGTGCATATTTGTTTATGAAAATTATATCCCCTTCTTGGACTGTCCCATTTCTAATTATGTAATGCCCTTCTTTGTCTTTTGTTATAGTCTTTGTAAAGTCTATTTTGTCTGACGTAAGTATTGCTGCCCAGCTTTCTTTCCATTTTTATTTGCATGGGTTATTTTTATCCATCCCCTCACTTTCAGCCTGTGTGTCTTTAGCTGTAAAGTGAGTCTTTTGAAGGCAGTGCATAGATGGGTCACTTTAAAAATCCATTCAGCCACCCTATGTCTTTTGATTGGGGCATTAATCCATTTGTTTTTAAAGTGACTATCGATAGGCAAGGACTTATTGCCATTTTTTTCACTTGTTTTCTGGTTGTTTTTGTAGTTTTCCTTGGTTCTTCTTTTAGTCTCTTCCCTTGTGGTTTGATGATTTTCTTTGGGGTTATATTGGATTCCATTTTCTTTGTGTTTTGTGTATCTATTGTAGGTTTTTGGGTTTTGGTTAGCATAATGTTTGTGGTACATTTTTTTTACTCCTATCCATATTTTATGTTTTTGACATCATAGTTTACATCTTTTTGTGTATCTCTTAACTACTTATTGTAGTTATAGTTGATTGTATAATTTTTGGTCTTTCAGCCTTGATACTAATTTTTTAAGTTGTTGATTCTCTGCCTTTACTATTTATTTGCCTTTACTAGTGAGATTTTTTCTTCATATATTTTCTTATTTCTTGTTATGGCTTTTTCTTTTTCTCTTAAGGATGACTTTTTAGTATTTCTTGTAAGGCTGGTTTAGTGATGATGGACGTTTAGTTTTTGCTTGTCTCGGAACCTGTATCTTTCTTCAGTTCTGAATGATAACCTTCCAGGTAGTGTATCCTTGGTTGTAGGTATTTTTGTTTTTAGCATTGAAAGTATATCATGCCACTCCCTTTGGCCTGCAAAGTTTCTGCCAAAAAATCAGCTGATATCCTTATGAGGGTTCCCTTGCTTTTCTCTTCCTGACTTCAAAATTCTCTCTTTATCTTTAACTTTTGTCATTTTAATTATGATATGTCTTGGTATGGATCACTTTGGGTTCATCTTGTTTGGAACTCTCTGTGTTTCCTTGACCTGAATATCTGTTTCCATCCCCGGGCTGGGAAAGTTTTCAGCCATTATTTTATTAAATACATTTTTTGCCCTTTTCTGTCTCTCTCTTCTCCTTCTAGGACCCCCTCTAATGCAAATGCTAGTTTGCTTGATGTTGTCTCAGTGGTCCCTAAAACTATTCTTTTTGCTCTTCTGATTAGGTGATTTTTTCTATTCTGTCTTTCAGGTCACTTATGCATTCTTTTATATTACTTAATCTGCTGTTGATTCCCTCTAGTGTATTTTTATTTCAGTTATTGTATTATTCAGCTGTGATTGGTTCTTTTTTTAATACTTTAAAATTATTTATTGAAGTTCCCATTGAGTTACTCTATTCTTTTTCTCAGTTTGTTGAGTATTTTTATGACCATTGCTTCAAACACTTTATCAGGTAAATTACTTATCTCCATTTCATTAGGATTTTTGTTTGTTTGTTTGTTTGTTTTCTGGGGTTAACATGCTCTTTATTTAGAATGTATTCCTCTGTCTTCTCATTTTGTTTCATTTTCTATGTTTGTCTCTATGAATTAGAATAGTTACCTCTCCTGTTCTTGAAGGTATATCCTTGTGTGGGAGTATCTCCATGCAGACTATGTGTGCTCAGTGGCTTTAGCAAGAAGGCTGGAGTTGAAGTGGATGCAGACAAAGGCTTCTCTTGCGGCACCTGAGGGCTGCCACCCTGGCCCGGGGCTGCTGCAGCCTGAGCCTGGTATGGGCGAGGGCTTCTCTCAGGGTTCATCAGGTGCACTGCCTTGGTGGGTGGGGCTGTTGCTGGACCCCAGCCCAGGCTGTGGGTTTCCTGGGGTATGCTTAGGGACAGAATCTTGCTTGTCTGTGGGTTGGTGTTGGCAGGCCAGTTAGAGAGCCAGGAACTTTTCAATCTGCTGCCTCTGAGCTGGGACTCAGAGTGAGCAAATTTGTGTATGAACCCTTTGAGGTTAGAGTTTTGATTTCCTGCAGCCCTCCAGCTCTCCCAGTCATAAGTCCAGCTGGTTTTTAAAACCCATTAAGGGGGCTCATCTTCCTGGTGCTGCTCCTCAGGGCTGGGGTGCCCAATGTAGCGGCTGAATCCTTCTTTCCTTAGAGAGGTCCTTTAAGTTTGCGATATCTCCTTCAGCTTCTGGATTGCCTGCTAGGGCTATGGGTCCTGACTAGATAGCATCTCTGTTCCTCTTACCCATCTCAACTCAATGTGTTTTCTTCCTTTGCATTCTTAATTGTAGAAGAGCTATTCTGCTTTTTTTTTTTTTTAAAGTTTGCTTTTGGAGAGAGTTGTTTTATATGTAGTTGTAGTTCTGGTGTGTCTATGGGAGGATATGAGCTCAATGTCTTCCTACTTTACCATCTTGATCCCCTCCACGAATTAGCATTTAAATCATGAATTAAATCTAGATTTTTGGTAAAGAAATAAATCTTTTTAAAAGGATAAATAGTCTAGGCATAGACTGGACTCATGTTGCAAACTTACCTCCTGTCATGAAGCTATGATAAATTTACTTTTCCTTTGGATGAAGGCAACTAGCAAACACAGATGGTAATCCCAATTACAAGGTGAATTTAGGATGAACTATGTGTGGCCATTTATGCTGTCAAGTCCTCTTACTTGAGGACTAATCATTTATCTTGAGAATGTGTATGGAATGGGTTGTGTCTGCTTGGCTACATAAAAGGGTGATTTCTTTCTGTCTTTGTAATCTCTTAATGGATTTCTTGGGATGTGCATCATATCCTGGTTTAATGCTTGTTCAGTAATAAAACTGTTTCTTTCTCTAAAAAAATAGTCTAGGCATAAAGCAATTATTTATTATTCCTGTATCAAGTAGGGGAAAAACTAATGCTTTTCTTAATTGTAGTTTTTTTATTATATTAAGTAGTGTCACCATTTTTGTTTACTTTATCAAAAGATATGTTTTTCTTTATCATATATTTTTATAGAAAATATGTGTGACTGGTAGATTAATTTTAGATACATCAGTCTAGAAAAGTGAATGCCAGTGTAAGATATGAGTAAAATCTATAAAATACATGTTGCAGTTCTTAGACTAATTAATTAAATGCTAGGCAGGGCAGGGGGGTGGTATTTTCTAGAACATTCGCTCTGACTAGAACCATTGAGTGAAACACATTGCTATAGTGATGACTAATAAATACATACCATCTTTAAAAACTGTTTCAGTTCCCCAGTAATATTCCCAAATACAAGAATTACTAGGTAAGATATTTAACAGATACATGCTACTTTTGTTTTCCAGCTAAGTGCTCAGACTAATTTCTTGGCAATCATCATGTTCAGTGCTTACAATATCATCAATATTATTGTTGATATTTAAAATATAACCAAAAATACTCTGGTCAGATAATTTTTATTATCTTCAAATGATAGCCTTGATGTTTGTTTTCCTTTCTTTCCCTTCCCAGAAAGTCATCTAACCCTAATTAATAGATCTTTTTAAATTTACATTTGGATATTTATCTTGATTTTCTCCTAATCATATTTTATAAGCCACATTTTCTTTTAATTCAGTGAGAATGATAGATGGTATGCTTTACTCCAAGTCATTCTTCCCCTCTGACAATTAAAACTTGCTTTTAAGTAAAGTTCATTATACGTCTCTATTTTATCTTAGATTTATTTCTTCCTATAGAGCTTCTTATTCTTGTTCTACAAAATAAACTTCTGGAGGCCCACCAGGTCACTGTATGTGTCCAGACCTGTATGAATTCTAGAAATGGACAATTTGATTCAAGTTGGGACCTGGCTACATATTCTTTATTCCTGTTTAATAAGTCCTATTCCTCTACCATGTGCTAGTAATACATGATAGGAATCCTGGGGTAGTAATTACTGCCCCTTCTTAAAATAGTTCATCCCTGCATGTCCTTCTTCTTTTATTCATCTTTTCTTGTATATCCTAACATAAAGTAATAGTTATAAATGAGCTCAGACGTTTGACATTGCTGCTCAGTTCATGTCTTCCTAAAAGCAAAGGGGAGTCAGTAATCATCATTTGTTTTGAGTCTGACTCCCCAGGAAGAAACAAAGAGCTCCAGGAACTCTGACTTAGGCTGGTTTCGCTTCTGTCATGCAGTGAGACAGCAGTACTGACTGAATTCTTTTTCTGGAAAGTGTTCTTCTAGGAGCTGTAGTAGTCATAGTGCTGCCCCACAGGAGCTTATAAATTAATGGGAATCATGGTGCAAGGATGCTCTAAGAACTTCCTCCACTACAAACCCCTTTACCTCCTGTTGGGTGATGTCTTCTGTTGTATTATTTCTCCTTTATTAAGTGAAGATTGCAAGTAGAAATGGAATCAAAGATGGAATTAGCAAGAGGACATTTTCCTTTTCCTGATAGGACTGTAGAGTCCTGGTATTCAGCTGGCTATGTGCAACGAATGTCCCTTCTACTTGGTCATGACCTTAATCCTCATTGCTTTGAGCCCAAGCATATTGCTGCATAACACAGGGAGATCAACTCAATGATGGGTGATGACTTAGAGGTCTGGGATAGGGCAGGCAGGAAGGAGTCGCGGGAGGGAGGGGATATGGGGATATATGTGTAGATGCAGCTGATTCACTTTGTTGTACAGCAAAAACTAGCACAACAGTATAAAGCAATCATATTTCAATAAAGGGCTTAAATATATATATATATTAATATGACCCCATGATTACAGACATTCCTGTTCTTAGTAATCCTTAGAGCTAAAGAAAGCCTTCTGTCTGTATTCTATTTTGACCTTCTGTGTTACCGCTTCTATCTTTTCTTTTTTGTTAGGTCTCTATTTGTCCTCCATCAGTGTGTCTGATAATGGTAACTTGATAAACTAATTTCATGGCTACTTCAGTCCTGGAGTCTTAAGATTCCTCTGGAGGGTGCCAGCCACGTTAAAATGTAATCCTGTCAGTTCAGTTAAAGCACTGTTTGTGAAAGTGTAAGTGTTATTATGAAGCATTTTTCACTTCCCCACCCCTGTTTCCCTCCCACACTTCTACCCCTTTGCACGCCCACTTTCATAACCAGCACTGGATAGCTAGTGGGCTATTTGAAGAATTTCTTCTCTAGAGATTGCATTCAAAAGCCTTGATTTATAACCAGACTTTCAGTGATTTACTTTGCTGGTAAATTAAAAGCCATCTGGACTAGAAGGTCTGGTTAGATAATTTATGGTTTATTGTGATTCTAAAATTAATTATTTTTTAGTTCTCTGATACCCTATCTAGATCAGATTTCTAAGATGAATGGCAGACACATAAGAATTCAGTAGCTCCAAACTCCATTGAAATCTTCTCCCAATTTTCTTGGGCTGACTTGAACATATTAAAAAAAAGTTATTTACTTTCATGGTTTGGCAAGACCCAGACAGAAAGCAGCTTCCAGTGTCAGTGGCAGCAGAGAAGAATACTAATAAGTGTTAGTCATCCACGGTAAATTAAAAATATAGTAATAAAGGAAAATTAAACTGCAGTGTGTTTGGGTGTTTGCTCTATTACCATAAATTCACACTCTCATCTTCTATTCTCTGAAAAAGAGTGGGTGTGGCAGGAAGCATTTGTGAAATTCCATTAGCATTTTTAGAGAAAATTACTCCACTAAATGATTCAGGATTCAGCTCCTAGCTTCCAAGGTTCAACTTAGCTGTGTGAAACATTTTATTATATATACAAATGACACCAGAGAATTCTTAGGACTTAAAGATTTGTTAGCAGCTAGCCCAAATCCTCTTATTTTTTTAGGCGAGGAAATGCTAATAATTAGCCAAGGTTCCTATATCTAGCTAATGATGGCAAAGAGGTAGAAATTCACTGGTCCACCTTCAGGCTGGATGTTGATCAAAATATTTCAGAAACAGTATTTTAGACTAGAATACAGTGCCTTGCTCTTGGTAGGTAAATGAAAAAATATAAGATGTTGTACCCCAAGATTCAGAATTGGCCATAAGAGGATGTACATTATAAAAATGTGTTTTTCTCCTCCCTTTATTACTGAATAAGTTCATTTGGAAATGAATACATGCAGAGATGCAACCAGATATTGTCAGATTACTCAGGCTTTGAATTTTAGCCCTGCACTCATTTCTTTTCTCTAGGAATTTTTCTTTTCTCTTTCTCTGCTCAGTTTTGATGCTTAACAGATTCTTTCACACTGGAGATTATTAAGACTTCATCAAGTGGGGATTCCCTGACTTCTGCCTCCCTGCTGGACCACACAAGTAGCCACACTAATTCATGTCACATCATTCTCAACCCCACAATGCAAGATTCTATGTAGACCTAATACTGCTGTTGCCAATGATCCAAATTTCCTAGGAACACGATCACTTTGACAGTTTGTACATGTTCGGTGTCTCTGCCAACCTCCAAATCACAGAAAGCTGTTAATTCCAAATCACCTTTTGCAAAATGCATTTCAAAGTCTTCTCACAGATTGCTCTGAGTATATTAGACAACTAGAAGGTTAACATGCTTCTTTACCTTTTGTGTTTTTTTAGTACTCAGAAAAAGCTTCAGTTTTTTAATTTAGCTTTCTGACTCTGCTTATGCCCTCAACACTTTCACAGTGATTTTCTGCTCCTCAATGAGAAAAGCATGCTTGATCTTGTCGTGGACACATTTAGCACACATGAAACCACCACCGTTTTTTAATTTTAGACCACCTCATAAGATCTTTAGGTCTCACAGCACAAATGCCTCGAAGTTGGCCTGGTCACACACCACAGGTCTCAGCTTTGACTTAGAAAAAACTCATGCTCTAGTGTATACGTGACCACATTTCCTAAGAGATAATATTTGCCCATGTTGTCCCACTGTAGGGCTGTAGATAAATGATAAAAACCATGTAGTGCATAAGTTCATATCACCCAATTTCAGTAGAATCAATAATTTAGTTACAATTTAGGTATTCTCGTGTCTGAAAAAATGCATGATTGAAGAACCCTGAGAAGAATAGTAATTCCTGAAGGCAGGAATAGGAGTTTCAGATACCTTCACTGTTGTTTCCAGTGTGGGGTCAAATGTGTGTCTGATTCGTTGGTGCTATTTCATATTGTGAAAGAAGAGTGGATGAGGGAAGTAAACGCCAATGTAAATATTCTAGATCTATTTAAAAATTTGTGGCAAATTTATTCCTTCATTTATTTCTATTTAGTTTGTTCTTATTTCTATTAGAAATTTTGGATTCATTTTTATTGTTCTTTTTATCAACAATAGTACTAAAGGCTATGTATTTTCCTCTGAATGTTGCATTAGCTACATAGCATAGCCTATGATATGTAGTATTTTTCATTATAGTTGTTTTCTAAAAAGTCTGTAATTACAACTTGTTTTTCTGCTTTGATCTAAAAATTATTTCATAGAGATTTTTAGAAATGTCTGGTGTGAAGGATTTTTGTTGATCTCTGATTTTATTGTTTCTATTTTTTGGATTGTGAATAAAAATTATTATCTTTATTATGTGTACTATTATTATCTTTATTATGTGTGCTATTTTGGAATTATGGGGTTTCTTTCAGGCCTAATATGTTATCAATTTTCATGAATATTTAAAGCACTTTGAATCACTTGAGTGGGAGTATTCTTTATTGTTGGAGTACATAATTTAATGTGCCTGTGTACATCTATAATATCTACCTTATTGTTTATTGGGGGTCTTCTATCACCTTATTTGCTTTTTGATAGTTGAGAGACATAAAGTTTCATCTTAGTGTATTTCTAACTGCTCCTCCTTTAATCTTTCATCATTATGCTTTATAGGAATTGCTACTGTTACTTTTCATATAGATGTTTATAAGTGTTAGTTCTTCATTGTGAATTATAGATTTCAGCATTATTTATTGTCCCATTTAATTTTTTCTCTAATATTCCACATTGTCTGATGGTAAGGTCACAACTCCTGGTTCTTCTTTCATTTGTATGGTATATCTTTGGCTGTTCTTTCATTTTTAATTTTTCTGAAGCTCTTTAGTGTATCACTTATATGTGGCACAGAGTTTGTACTCTGTAAAATTTTGTAGTCTAATCTGAAAATTTTTTGTTGTAATAGGTGATTTAAGGCCTTTACATTTATTGATATGACAAACGTATTTGATCTTAGTTCTTTCATATTATTTTATATTTTATGTAGTTACATCTTATTTATTTTTAAAAGTCTTCCATTTGTGGTTTATTTTGTTGTATTTTGTTGTTCTTTTAGTACATGCAAGTTTTTTTGCTAGTGATTCTTTTATATTTTGTGTTTATATGTCTCTCTTTAGATATAATCTATTTTATCTAAAAGAGCATTTGTAAAATTAATTTGTGATCTCTTCCTCATTCCTTTCCTCCTTCTCCTTTACCAACCAATGAGAAAAAAACAGGGGCCCTGGGTGGAAAAATCAGGCCTGACCCTACCTAAGAGGCCAATTAGCATTCTACTCAGCTTTCCATTAATTATTCAAAGAACGATTATGCTCCTTTACGTTTGTTTGGTTTAGGCTCTGTGTTGACAATTTTACTAAGAGTTTGCCCAAGGCAGGAAGTAAGTGGAAGTCTTAAATCACTATGTCTGGCTGTGACCTGTAATACAAAGTTTAATGGGAAAGTTCAGTTTAGATGAGGGTAACAGATATTCATTGGGTACAAGGTGCTGGAGATATATATGAAGCTAAGTTAGAGATAGTTTCTGCTCTTTGAGTAAGTCAGTCATCTTCCTTAAGTAAGTAATCTCACTTCACTGTGAAGTTGCAACTTTTGACTAAGAGAGAGTTTTCCAGTCTCTTTTTATCCCCCTTAGCCTATACAAGCAGGTGTATATTTGATTTCCTTCTGGGTCTCAGGGTCTGCAAACTTCAGAACAGAGACCCTTTCTGTCTTGTATATTACTAGATTCCTAATGCCCATCATAGCACCTGATATAACATACACACACACACACACCCACACACACTTGATATATGGAATGAATAAAGAAATATGGTAACAGACAGAGGAGTTGTTATTAATTGATCTCTAATATTTTATTGTCCCAATAATTGTGGACTTTATGTGTCTTTGGAAGAAAGTATAAACTGTACATAAACTTGCTATGTCATCTCAGACACTCAAATATAAAATATCCTATACCAAAATGGTCAGACTGATTTAACTTTAGTAATCAAGCCATAGTCTGAATAGTATATAGTCTAATTACCTTTTATTGAGAATAAGTTCAGAAAAACAGCTCTCAATTCTTTTTGCTTAAACTGTGTATGTTGTATGTGTAGTTTTCAGATGTGAATGGGATTTTGAATCAGAAAGACAAAGCATCAAACTTCAGTTCCTCCACTTGGTCTCTCTTTGTGCTTCAGCAAATAACTTGATTTTTCCAAGCCTTTGTTTGCTCATTTGTCTACCTCATAGCATTTAATGATGCAGTATGTAGAACATGGCCTTTATGAAACACTGGTTTTCTTATCTCTCCTTTACTCTTCTTTCATTCTCATTTTCATTCTTTGCCATGCTTAGTACTTCATTTTCTGGCTGTAGTTTTCAGAATAAGAGTATTACTGGATCACATTCATTTTTAACCTAAACACATCACTTCCCATTTAGTTGAAATGAACATCAATAAGAGTTCACACTTCTGAAGCCCTGAAAATGCATTATCTGTTCAAAATCCAGCTGACTGGCACAGTAAGAGTCTCAATAAATTTAGAAACGCCCATTTTAATGGTGTTTTCTGAGGCGTTAGCCGTTATTCTGAAAGAAGGAAGAAATTCGGTAAGGAAACTTGGGTATGAGATAAAATAACTAGTTGTTTCCTTATAAACTAATGGCCCAGAAGTCATGTAATTAAATACCATAGAGGCTCAGAATTTCATTATCCCCTGATGGAAACATCACAGTTGCCTCAGTCATTAGCTTTCAGGATTTCAGCCTTGACCAGCATATTTCTGGTCTCATTAAAACTATGCATTAGCATTCAGTGACTTGTAAAAATAAACTTCTTCTAGTTTTGTGTGCCTGTACTATAAAGCACACCCAAATGAATATATAGCATGAGAAGGACCACAATTTAAAGGTTCTTCTTTCATCTTATATATTCTTATTCATTCTAATGCACAGTAAACTTGAGCTATAGAGCAAACAATTTGTCTTTATAATATTTGAGGGTTTGTTTTCTGTTTTTGAAAGAAAATGAGCAGCTTATTCAGAGATTCCTTCTGTGAAGAATAGGACTAAATTATAATTTTTAAAAAATTCTATTATATAGTGTTTTGTTTTCTTGTTTCCCCTGGCGAATTTTGCTTTCCATGAAGGTGAAGATAAATGACTAGTGCTCATACAAAAATATAAGTATTTAGCAAAGTTAAGTAACTGTATTAGTTTCCTGGGGCTGCTGTAACAAAGTACCACAAACTGAGTGGATTAAACCACAGAAATTATCTCCCAGTTCTGAAGGCTAGTCTGAAATCAAAGTATTGGCAGAGTTGATTCCTTCTGAGGGCTATGAGAGAAGGTATTCAAGGCTTTTCTCTTTGTAGATGGGCGGCTTCTCTCCATTTTTCTTGACATCATCTTCTCTGGACACATGTCTCTGTATTCAAATTTCCCCTTTTATTATAAAGACACCAGTCATATTGGATTAAATCCCACCCTAATGGCCTTATTTTAACTGGGTTACCTCTGTGAAGACCTCATCTTCAAATAAGGTCACACTTTATGGTACTAAGGGTTAGGACTTCAACATATGAATGGGGGGAGGGGCAGATTCAATCCATAACAATAACTGTTGAAATATGTGCATTCTTTTCCTTTGAACTTGGAGTCCCTCCTCAGTGCTAACCAATGCCATCTTAGTGTGCACTCTTTAGAACAACATAAAAAGGATTTCCACATTTTTGTTAACATTCAGGTTACTTTCAACTTTGTTTGCAGTGTTTTGTAAACTGCTCTATCTGGGACTGCCTTTAATGACTCCCTCTTCACCACTGATAGGTTACTCCCCGAGACCTAGTGATGAGCATTTTGAGATTCATGAAGGTTGGAAACTCAGCTTTGCTAAAGTCGTACAGTTAGTGTGTGGCAGAGCTGAGATTCAAATATCTATCTGGTTGACTCAAAAGTTACTGTTACTTGCGTGGTCAACAATATTGTATTGTAAAATGCTCATTTACTATGTCTTTTTAATAAAAATACTGATTTTTCCTGAATATAAGTATAGCAGGTGGTCACTGAAGAAAATTTAGGGGAGCCCCCCCAAATTACAGAAATAAACATTAAAGTTATCCATGATTTCACCATCCAGAAGTAATTGTTATATATTAGCTTTCAGAACCTATGTGTACATATTTTTATAATTCCATTTATATGTTTATATCTGTAGAACTATATATGTAATTTTACATATCACCAAAAATTCTTTGCAATAAAAGTTTTCAAATCTCAAATCATTTGCCAATTAACAATCACCCTAACTTTACTGGGTGAGTTATTTTTTAACTATGTGAAATAAGAGTTCTTTCTCATCTTACATTCTTCTGGAGAGAATAACGCACAAGCCTGTAAAGGTACAGTGGAATTAACTTTCTCTTCTTGCTTTCTATGCTAGAGTCCTAAGGGAGGAGCTGTCTAAGACAGAGTAAGGGCAGGACAGCAGCCAGCACTTCGTCTTGTTTTCCACTCTTGGTTCATCTCTAAAGCCAGGACGTCTACCCAGGCAGGAAACCACTTCAGTAAGTGGCCGTTTCTAGTCCCTTGTGCTAATATAAAACTGGGATTTTTGTCAGAGGAAAGGCCCCCCAAAACTCTGAGGTAGGAGCAAGGATAAACCCTTTAGTCATCCTCTTGAGTATAAAGAGAAGAGCCCAAAAGAGAATGGTATCCATGGCAACCAAATCTAGGTGTTACGGAATTTAGAGAACACGTTGAATCCTTTCAGAGGATGACCAGGGGACCCAAATCAGGTCAGATAAAGCACCCAGCGCAGAACTGAGAACAGGATCTGTGCTGAATATGTCCTTTATGTTTGATACAGTATCATTCCAAGGCCTCTACAGGGAAATTCCACATCTGCCTCACTACCTCCCTTTGTTACTATGTGACTTTCACACTTACCCCCACAGTCGTGTCCTGAGCACATTAGATCTATCTGACACTAAACCACTTATAATCTGTTGGTTTTAGGTTTGACTCTGAAAGTTTTGGTGTGGAAAGCCTGGGATCAGTCCTGATGAAATGCTTGACTCAAGCAGGTTGTCTTTCACAGTGAAGAGGTCTGGCTTGCCTGGGCAGCACCATGGTTGGTCACGACGCCCTCGCGGAAGACTTGGTTGTTTACGGTAGCTCCAGCGTGACCCAGGCCCATGGATCTTGCTCCAGGGCTTGTAAATAAGCCTAGAGTCAGTTCACATGAGTAAACCTGACCTTAGCTCCAGCTGGTAGTAAGCTGAGCTTAGTGATTCACTATCGGCCCTCACTGGAGTAGAGTTACAGGACATTCACTGCCACAAAGAGTGAGACCTGTATGGTGGCTCTTCTGAGGTTTTCTAAGGTTGTTTGGAAACACAAAGGTCCTGACTCTTCCTGGTGCCCTCCATGCCTTCCTGAGTCAACAGTCATGTGTGTACATTAGGCAGCAGATGGAATCACTACGATTCATTCACTTTATAACCATTTGTCCTTGTGCTGCCTTATGATCTGCTTTTCCAGATCTTTGTGGCAAGTTTTCTACTCATGGAAAATTCCTTTCACAGTTAAAGCTTTTGGTAAATGCTATGAAGCTTAATAATTCTCTCTACTGAATGGGTATAATTATGCAGTGGTTCATAAAATGCACTCATGGTCTCATTTAGTCATTAGAACTAGGATATGATGCTTAAATGTGAAAAAATTCACAGGCGAAAGAGCCATAATATTGAACAGTTCTTTTGTTTCTGAAGCTCCTTGGAGATGGAGTAACAAATCTGTTAATGATCAAAGCAGTGATTCATTTGAGTTTTTATCAGAAAGCCTACAGTTTCTTTTAAAAATAAAGCTTTTACATATTCTATCTTATTGGAAAAGCTATTTGAAAAACTCTATCTTCGCTTCTTTATTGTTTTACCTAAAATATTCAAGGTTTTCTTAACATAAATTGTCAAAAATATGTGTTTATTCTTGTAGTCATTTAACCATTCAGTGTGTGTGTGTGTGTGTGTTTGCTATCAGAATAAAAGTCCGGCGTTCCTAAACTGCAGAGTGTTTTCAGTGAATGCATAGGTAGCTTTCATGCCCTTTTATTGCTAAGCAATTAAAAAGTTAACAGAGCACGTTCTTTAAAAATAATCGTTGTGTTTATATTGGCACTCTCTCCATTCTATTTAGAATTTTGTATCTTGTCATATAAATCATTGCATTATTTTCAGGTCTACTTTTTTTACATAGGCATGGCCTCTAACCTAGTCCTCTAAATTAAGCAGAACTCTTTTGGTTGCAAGTGACTGAAATGCAACTTAAGGTAGCTTAGCTATTTAAATAAGAAAAATAATAATGATGACAATGTATTAGTTATCTTAGCTGGCAGGATATCTGAAGACTTATAAATAAAAGAAATAACTATAGAGCCAGAGCCTGAGAGACTCACCTCATCATTAATAGAACTTTTTTCCTCCATCAATCTCCTACCTTTTCTTGGCTTCATCTACACACAGGCTTTTTCTACCTAGAAGGAAAGATAATGTGGCTGGCTGTTCCTGGAAGTTGGAAAGTGCAAAGCAGGAGTTGGAGTCCTACCAGACTCCTGTGAAATGAGGGTGTGATGGTTTCCCAGAACACAGGAGGCTAAGAAATAAAAAATATCTGGCTATATAAGCTAAGGCTATATTCCCTTTTCCTCACCCTTTGCCCCTGTCTACCCAGAATCTGCTCTCCCCAAACTCCCTTTCCCTCTCAGTGTTTGCATTCCCACTGGAAAATTAACCTGTGAGTAATCTGTTCAGACTTCCATTCTTAAAAAGATAGGACAAGTCAACAGCTCTATTATATTTCCAATTTCAGTAAATTAAAGAAAGCCCATAGTGTTTTTGTTTTTCCTTATTACTCTCAGGAAAAATAAAATGGATAAACTCAGGAGTTATATTAAGAACATTTCATAACAACTACATAAGGCATGGGCACTAAACAATCAGAGTTGGTATCCACTACATGCTGGCAGTGGGTCCTGGAGGCCCCGTCATAACTCAGGCTTTAGTTTCCAGTGGCTGGGTAGTGGCATGCTTCCAGGTATCCTGCGGGTTGTGGCAGGCTAATAGTTGGATATTCAGGGCAGCTCAAAGCAGCAGCTGCTTACCAACTACATAGAGACTATCGTAATAGTTTTGCGATAATACGTAACCACTGACTTAACAACCTGGGTTACAGTGTAAGTGTATAGGATTAAGAGTTACTTAAGAGAATTAATTCTGAGCAACTGAATTTAAGAGAATTAAATGTTTGGGACGTTGACCAAAGGTGACATGCTTTTTAAGTAGTTACTCTGCAGCTTGTTTTTTAATTTATTTTGTTTTGTTTTTCTTTTCCTGCATGTATTTCAAATGGGTCACTGAAACTCTGGAAATTATATACAGATTTTGGTGGATAAGTGGTATATGCATGATTTTTTTTTTTCTGGGGAAGAGACCAGTCACTTTTACCAGGTTCTCAAATGAACCCATCCTACACACACACACACACACATACATGCACACACACACAAAATGTTAGGAAATCCTTGTCAAAAAATGTCATACATATAATTTCTGTAAGTAGGGAAGACTATACCAAGCTCATGTAAGAGTAGTGTCAATTAAGTTACAATTTTAGAAAGAGTAGGACCACAGCACACACCTATGTTTCTCACCAGAAATTTTTCTTCGATGTTTACAACACCATTTTGTATGCTTACTTTTGCAGTCAAATTAATCATTAAATGAAGGGTTTATGTGGTGTCCATTCAGCTTAGCCTGTTACCAGTTCTGGTTCACATGAACCCATGGGTTAAAAACTACTGATATTCTTGCATTAGTCCTCATGAATTTCTCCACAAAGTGATAAGGTATAAAACAAGGCTTGATATCAAAGATAATTGGGCCTATATACCCTGAGAAAACCATAATTCAAAAGATACATGTACCCCAGTGTTCACTGCAGCACTATTTACAATAGCCAGGACATGGAAGCAACCTAAATGCCCATCTACAGATGAATGGATAAAGAAGATGTGGCACATATATACAATGGAATATTACTCAGCCATAAAAAGGAATTAAATTGAGTGATTTGTAGTGAAGTGGATGGATCTAGAGTCTGTCATACAGAGGGAAGTAAGCCAGGAAGAGAAAAACAAATATGTATGCTAACGTATGTATATGGAATCTAAAAAAATGGTACAGATGACCAGACAAGAATAAAGACACAGATGTAGAGAACAGACTTGAGGACACAGAGGGTGGGGAAAGGGGAAGCTGGGATGAAGTGAGAGAGTAGCACTGACATATATACACTACCAAATGTAAAATAGATGGCTAGTGGGAAGCTGCTGCATAACATAGGGAGATCAATTTAATGATTGGTGATGACCTAGAGGGGTGGGATAGGGACAGTGGGTGGGAGGCTCAAGAGGGAGGGGGTATGGGGATCTATGTAGAAATACAGCTGATTCACTTTGTTGTAGAGCAGAAACTGGCACAACAGTGTAAAGCGATTATACTATAATAAAGATCTGGAAAAAGAAGATAATTGGGCCTAGAGCTTGTCTACTTTTTTAGAACTTTCGCTGAAAAAAGTCTCAGTTTGCAATTTTAATGAAGAAAACTGGCTAAAACTTTAGTGGGAATGTCTAATAAGCCAAAAGGTTAAAAGCCAAACGGGGTCAGAGCTGTCTCTTTGGTAAATGAGAAATTCTGACCCTTGGCTCCAGCTAGGCCAGACTATGTCCTTAGAGTTACTAAATATAAACAATTGGCAAAGAACACGCTCATTATTCAGACGGAAACATAAACTGTTCTAGGAGTACTTCCTTAAACAGTTCTACGTGTGCTTTATTTATTGTGAAACTTTTTAGGGAAAGCTATACAATATGAAAGGATTCCTGAGGCCCAGGCAATAAATGAGTGAGGACTGTACAAATTGGGGCTGATGATTCTATTTTGAAAAGTTAAGGAAAGGAAACTTCTCAGGTGGTACACCTGGTTATGAACATCCAGGACTCAATTTTCCATAGTGTTGACATTCTTCCTTGCTTATTGCATCTCATGACCAGGCTCAGGTTTTCCCATAAAAATATATTGTATTTGAGTTTATTTTGAAAGAATATGAAATTCTGTAGTTTTACATTTTTTTATTGAACTTATAAATGGCTTCTTCCACTTTTCCTTTTTGCACGTTTCTACTCTAGCCTAGCCTTTTTTCCTTGTTGTTTGTTGGGTTTTGTTTTTGCTGTTCAACATATCTTGTTAAGTATAGCACTATTTCCATATTTGGTGTCTAAAAATATAAAGTTTATTTGGTGTGAGGCGAGGGAGAAATTTCTTTCTAAAGGTGCTTGAGCTGAAGTGCTAAAAAGTTCTGGGTTTATGCACTTTTTTAACAAATATTTATTGTACAGTTGTAAGTTCGGCATTAGCCATACTCATAGCCATGAACAAAATAAACCTGGTCTCTTAGGGCATTTACAATTAAATGCAGGAAACTGACATGAATTCATCTGGGGAGCAAATAACCGTATAATTATTAGTGAACACAAGAGCTACAAAACAAATAAAAGATCATCAGAGAACTTTGAAAAAGTGATAGAAGGAGTTACCTCAGATGGAGAGAAGCGAGATGTATTCTTTGGGAAGGAAATATTTTAGCTATGCGCTGAAGAAAGAGAAGGGGTCAACAATTGTGAGAGAGGGAAAATCTAAGAGGAGGTAGCAGCATGTATGAAGACGAGCTGAGGAACTGATGATGGAAGGCCAGCGTGGCTACAATGATTTGGGGTGGGGAGGTGGGGAATGGTATGAGATGAACGAAGAGAGCTTCGTGGCAGCCCTGATGCAGGTCATGTAACATTCTCCCTCTGTCCAGACGCAGGGTAGGATCCCACTTCCTGGCTCGTTCGTGTTTGAGTTGGGGGAGAGAGTGGCAGGCTGCTAGATCTGGCCAGTGAGTTGTGAGTGCAAGAGATGCCTATCACTTTCTGGCCGGGTCCTAAAATAAGACTAGTAATGGATAAGATCACCTCTGCAAGGGAGTGGAACTTCCTAGCCATCAGCCAAACAGGGAGGAGAAGCGGCATTAGACACCATATGAGTGGGCCCCACAAGCCAGGAAGAAGAGAGGACAGTCTCTTTCACAGGCAGAACTGAGGGGTAAAGCCATTTTGTGCAGTGTTGTAGCAGGTTCTGCTGTAGTGTGGGGGGTGGAGGACAAGTGGGAAAAACCTTCCTTTAATCTGCAAAGAAGGAAGAAAAGCATGTGAAGTAGTGCCTAACACCTTGGTAAAGTTACCTTTCTCATTCTCTAATTGCTTGATAGAAATAAAGAAATAAGCAAATAAATTATAAAGAAATGAAGTATTAGTCACTTTCTTGTGCCCTGAGAAAATCTCCAGAGGAGCTCAAGGCTAGTGATGTAGGCTGTTTATCAGGTCTGCCCGCCCAAAACTCAAGAACCTGTGACCCTATCCAAACAGCAGGTGACCCCGTCTTTCAGTACCTGTTAGACTCCACCTGGTGTAGAGCTGTGTCTGAGGCCTGCCTGGGACCTTGATGTGGTACCTTCTCTCATTAATGTCTTCGGGAAGATTTAACACTTGGCAGTCCCTTGCTAAGTCAGGTCAGGGGCACTACATGGAGCTGTGCTCTTTAAACCGGGTATGTGCAACTTGGGTTATGTGAAGGCCTTATAAAGAGTACCTGATTGGGGGCCATTTTAAGAACATCATTTTTAAACCCTCAATTAACATGTGTTTTCCTTCCTAAAATAGATCTACCCGAGAATCAGTTTGGATGGAGTCACAAATTCTCCTTTTCCAATTCCCTTTTTCATAATTGTCCCTCTCCCATTTTACAAAAAAAGAAAAAGAAACCCTTCTTCTCCACCCCTAATATCACTATGGTGCATTGCTGTGAAAAATATCTAAACTTTTTCAGTAAGAATCAAAGGGACAATTTGACATACTGTCTTGGTAGCGGTATAAAAAAAGTGAGTCACTCTAATGATTAACGATTTTTTGTGTGCAGAAAAAGCAGTCATCAATTTTTTTCCTTTTAACAAAATTGAAGGAGGACTGATTTCAAGTCTAAAGCTGAGAGAGAGTTGAGAATAATTTTTGATATTACAGCACTTGGTTTGGGGATGTATTTTCTTTTTTGGCACGTATCAGGATTTCAAGGGATTTAATGATATTTCCCTAACAAAACTCCTCCCATCCCCATATATTTATTTATTTGTAGCACTTACTAAAAAATTAAAATGTAGGAATAGATTTTGTTCTGAATTTTTCTCATGCTAGCAGTGAGATATATTCACCCACAAATAAATGAGCAGATTGAGAAGTTCAAGACCATTTGTTTCTTTGAGATGAATTTCCAGTGAAATCTTAGTTTTTATACTAAATAGTTATTAAAACTTATAAGATGTTTTGAGTAAGTATGTACTATGTGATTAAAATGATAGCTCTACTCAGTAGAAAAATTTGGATGGTGCTAAATTACTATGGCATTTAGATTTCCTTGAATACATTTTAAGAAAATTATTTAACAATTTTATTGTAATGTGTCACTTGACAGTTGGATAACCCATTCCTTGCAAATATTTAAACTTGTGATGAAAAAAATAGCTTTGACTTGAAAATAAATGGGGAAATACATAGTTTATCTAAATTATTTTAGATAATAAATATAAAGCTAAAAAATGTGAAGATAACTGGCATTGAAGGTTTATTCCCAGATGTGACCACCTATTCTAAAAATCCTTTTAGATTATTACCAACTATTGCATAGTGTACCAAGTTGGATCATTATGTATGACTGAAGATATGTAGAAATTTGAGATATGGACTTGATGGCATGAAATGTTAGCAGGCAACAAAAAGCCATAGAGAATTACAGTCCCATTGAGGATTATTAACCTGTGGTCTTTTGAGTTTCCTGGAATTAGAATTTTGAAGACGTGCTTAAAAAGGTGAATGTGGCTGTCTGGAGGGATACCAACCACAAAAGTTTGGGGAGAAAGGGCTTCCTACCTTCCTGGTCAGAATGAAGGCTCCCTATTCTGTGGATAAGACTGTGGAAAAATAGAAGGAAAGAAGAGGAAGACATAAAAAGTTAGATGCAAATGAGCCCAAAGGTTAGAAATAAAATTAAAGCAAATAAAATATTAAAAGAGTAGACTTACATAATGAAAATGAACATGTAAAGAAAGTTAAATTAAGAATTAAGAAAAGAAACTTAGAACTAAAGAAAGTAAAACATATCAAAGTAAAAAATATCTTTAAAAAATACTTGGTAAACAGTTGAAGATGAAAGGGGATGAAAAAAATGGGTGGAGAGTGAAAGTTCATGGTGACTTTGTGCTGGGTAAGCAGAGAGCAGTGGGGCTTCTCTCTCTTCCTTCCAGTAAGACTTGGTAGCTTGCACCCCAAGGAATGGAGGTGTCCTTGTAAGGTTAGCCATGTTTCCTTAATGCAAACAGCTCAGGAAGGTGAGTGGCTGAGCTTGGCCCCAAGGTTAGCCATGTTTCCTTAATGCAAACAGCTCAGGAAGGTGAGTGGCTGAGCTTGGCCCCAAGGTTAGCCATGTTTCCTTAATGCAAACAGCTCAGGAAGGTGAGTGGCTGAGCCTTACCCTATATTTTAACATTGTGTTGGAAAGGCTAGAAGGTGAGATATCCCTGCCTACAGAAAGCAAATGATGGCTTCCAGGATGGTGTGGAGAGCCTGGACTGAGAGGGCTTCACATGCCCTCCATTCTGCACCTCTTTCACGGTGCCACATTTCCCTGTGGTAGGGCTGGTTGTCTCTGAAAACTAATAGAGGGGAGTTCTGAGAAAATAAAAGAACAGCCTACACACAGAATAGAGCCTTGCTTCCTTCCTCCCAACCCCCATAAAGAAGCAAATCTGTGCCCTCCAGCTTCTGATGCCCTTAACTGAAGAAGGAACTTCTAATAGCATTCTGTCCACTCAGTGCAGCACTGCAGTGAATGAGAGTCTGAATTCTAGGTCAGTTCAGTGCCCAGAGTGTCCCCAAAATGTATGATGCCCAGCAAGGGAAAGGAAGCCCTGAGGACAGCTTGCTTTGTTCACAGGAAAAAGAAAGGGGCAGTTGGATGAATGGGATCAACGGCATGTTTATGAGTCTCAACTCTTTTTTTTTTTTTTTTTTGATAGAACCAACTTCTCTTCTAGCCACCCTTAGCCATTTTCCATCTCCCAGTAACTTGAGCCACACTGCTTCTCAAAGCACAGAATTTTTCCCCATGTCCCCATACCTGTATCCACCCTGGAAATGGGAATCCTCTCGTCCCTTGCAGATGCTGCTGTTATCAAAGGCCAATGAGACCATTGTCTTGTCCTATTATGGTCTCTTGTCTAAGATGTTCAGTAGGGATGAATAAATTTTAGTGAAAGCACGGATTGCATATGAAATAACCTGAAATCGTGAATCATTTGCTTTAAAAAATGACTCCAGGTATGTCAAGGAATTTGGTGCCACTGTCTTTCAGTGAGTGTTTCTTAAGTGGGATACCTGACAGGAATTTGTCAGATTCCTCCTATGCCTTTCCTCAGAGGTACCAGCCTTGTGAGCATCATGTCACTTAGTATGTTTTTCTGATAATTTTTTGTTCCTGGGAAGATCATTTTACAGTAAGACATGTATTTCTAGAAGCAGAGAAATGTCTGACTAAATTAAACATTTTTGGAAGTTAAAATAAGGATGTGTGCTTTTTGAGAAGCATGTCAGAGCTTTTCCTGAAAGTATCAGGCAAAAGTATCTGACGTGGGTAATGAAAGAGTTTCTTCTGTAAAAATAGAGTGAAGAAAAAGAAAAAGAGTCTTATTACTATAGTATTACTATACTATCACTATATTTCAGCCATAACTTCAAAAAGTCTATGTTATGATAAACATGCTATAAAGAGCAAGCATCAATTTATATTGTAAAATGTCACTAGCTCTCACAAAGACCCTCTGCCCACCTCCATGCTATATTTTGTCACCTATAGCATGAAGCAGAACTGTTTGTGCTCAGAGATTTTGTTTTTCCAATGAATATAGTTACTTCATCATCTGACTGTAATTCCTCTCTTCATTCGATCTAAAAAACCAAACCATCGATTGTGAATAGGTATACAGGGGTGAATATTTTTTCAGAAGAAAGGTGGCAGATACCATTTCCCAAACCTCTGCTGTATTAGTCAGCTCAGGCTTTATCACACAATAGTATAAAATGGGTGGTTTTAAGGACAGAAATTTATTTTCTCCCAGTTCTGAGGGCTGGAAAGCCTCAGATCATGGTGCCAGCATGGTCAGGTTTCTGGTAAGATCTCTCTTTCAGCTTTCAGAGAGCTGCTTTCTTGCTGTGTCCTCACATGGCAGAGAGAGAGGGCTCTGATGTCTCTTCCCCTTCTTATAAGGGCACCAGACCCCTATGATATCAATTAACCTTAATATCTTCCTAAAAGTCCCATTTCCAACATTGGGGATTAGGGCTTCAATATATGGCTTTTTTGAGGGGACACAATTCAGTCCGTAGCACCTACTATTCTCTTGCCTCTTATTCCCGTCCCCTTCACACCACCAACTGCAAATCTAAGGTATAAAACTGCTTCCTAGCTCACCTTCCAATGTAAAAGTGGCTGTGCAGATCAACTCCAGCAAACAGGTTCCACTATAGCAAATAGCCAAATTCCAGATTCCCTTTTGGGCACAGGACAACTATGTATATAATCAGTATCACAGAAGTCATGACTTCTCTGTGACATAGAACACTTAACCTTTCATTCTAGAATATTCCCTCACCTGCCTCAGGAATTCCACCTTTAACCAACGCTGTGATATGGCTCTCTACAGCATGGGGGAAGCCTCTGTGATTAGCGTTAAACCCATTGATTCATCTTGGAGTTGTAGAATGAATGAGCACAAGTTTGGGGGCCAGTCAGACCTGATTCTGAATATGAGTCGTGTTATTTACCACCTGCCAGAACTCAGCAAGTTATTTAACCTCTGCAACCCTGAATTTCATTCTTTAGCAAAAGGTAATGAATAATACCTATCTTGCAGAACTTTTGCAACTAGAGATAGTAAAGTGACATGCATTCAGGATTATGCCTGGAACGTGGATTAGTGACTTGATATGTGATACTGAGAAGAAGGGAAGGAAAAAGGAGAAGTCTGCCTAAGGAGTACTTTGAAGTAATCAAGATGATCTTCTCATTCACTAAAAGAAACTATGGCATTTTTAGAAGGAGGAGGTTGGGAAAACCATGCTGCTAAGTTAAATAGGCAGTAAGACTCTGTGACTCTCAAAATGTGGTGAATGTGGGGTCCATCAAGACACAGTGGTATTCTAATGAACTTTCTCCTCCTGAACTCCATTAGATTTTCTAAATTTGGGATATGTTCTTCATTTATACAAATAATAGCAGTTCATTTATTATTTTAATTTCCTTATAACCAATTTATAAGAAAATTAAAGGAGAACCTTCACACATCTTCCTTTCTGATGTTCAGGAAAATAGACTGAGCTTTCTTCCCTGTCTCTTTCACTCCTAGTTTATATTTTCAAAGCCAAGTGCAGATACCTGCCTGGACCCATCCAATCTTCTTTCGTACTGTCCAAATCTATCACACAGAGTCCTCTAAAAGAACACATGCTGTCCCTTAGTGGAGAGGCAAGCAGCTGGGCTTAGCACCAAAGCATACAGGACAGCTCAGCACTTTTTCCAGAGTTAAGAGACTTCAGGAACATAAATCAGTGAAATATGGGCATATATGAGGGAATACACCAGATGTCAGAGGACAGAATTTAGTTGTGTCAAAAGAGGGCAGAGAATGCTATCCTTTTATTGCCCTTGTTTTTGAAGTCTCTTTTTCCTTTTTCATTATTTTATTGTCTGTGATCATTGCAGAAGCATCAGTAATTACAGAGAAGCAGAGTAGCTTCTCTCGAAAAATTATAGATGGTGATGGATGACGATGTAATTGTGACAGTAAAACGCTGTTTTAAGTACTGAGCTGCCTGCCAGATTATGGAAAGAACACATGAGTAGATAAAAGCATAACAATTTTCTTTCTTCTACCGTGTCTCAGGAGAAAACAATGCATATCAGCATAGATGGAAGCAAATGAAATTAGTTAAAAGAAGGAACTTCAATAATGTCGACCAAACCAAAGTAATGATTATGAATGAGATGACTCATCTAATGAAAGCATAAGTGAGGAAAAGTGTGGTTTCATCTTAGATTTTCCTGGTCACTTTCCTGAGGTGGTTTTATGCTTTAGGAAGGCGTTGCACAATAAAAAATGAGACAAAGACTTGATAATTATATGGTTAGTTGAATTAAATGAGTCTAGACCCCAAATGGAATATTTCACTTCTGTGTTCTAGGTCAACTCTCTATATTGTTCCAGTGAACTGAGTTGGCTGTAAAAGCTCACTGTGCTATCATGAGATCATTCAGAAACATCTCCAAGTGTTAAATAGAACTGTCATGCAAGAGTATATATTGTGTGCAGGGACATACAATATGTTGGAAAGTATCAGTGAAAAGTTTAAAGTCATGTAAACTACTTACACACTCAATCACCATAAAATATAATATAGAACATGCATATAAAACAAAAATTTCACACATGAAAAAAGAATGTCATACACTCTTCCTCCCCCTCCACCACCACCTCCCCCTCCCCCACCGCCCACTGGCACTATATTTGCAATACAAATACAAAAAACCTGTTAAGGATTCAGGATCAAGCATAGATTCTATCTGACTTATCCAATTTCTCAGTAGTAAAGAGCTTCTTGGGAGAAAGAAGCTTATACTCAAAACCTGCTTTTCTGAGTCCCTTTGAGCTGAGCAAAAAAGGAAACTGAAAAGGCCCAGAAGTCACAATGGAAGGTGTGTATCCAACATTTATTAGGAATGATTCACTATTTTATTTAGTATTCTGTCCTACACTGGGGCATAGGCTTTGCCTAGAGGGTAAGAATTACCTGTACTTCTTGCTCTTTTAGTAGTCCAGGCAGTGCAAAATGATGGATAAGTTGTATAGGACAGTAGTCTATTTGCCTGAGTTCTTGCCCCTGAAAACTCAGGCAAATAGACGACATCACATTTTATTATCAGACCCTGATGAGGCATGACATTTATATTGGGAGCAGAAATGCCAATATAATTGAAGGGTTTGGAAATGGCCCTTTGAGGAAAGGTGATAAATTATCCCTTGATTTAATCTAAAAAAAGAAGATGGAGAAATGATACAGGAGGGGTTTAATTTCATATGCAGCTTGTTCAGGAGACTGCATCTTAACTGATTGTGAGTGACAGCACTCAGCTGTGCATGTGGCCTGGTGTTGGTGGAGAGAGTCAAATGAACAAGCTCGAAGGTTTTCATTGGATGGTATTAAAAATTTTAAAGTGGACAGGCAGAAAATGAGAAGATTGCAAAGTGGGGACTGCTGTGCCCGCCCTTAATGCTGCCTGGATTTCTTCTAGCTGAGAACAGTAGGAAAAGAACTCTGATTGTCAAAGTCTTGCTCTGCTGTGAGAGGTAGTTATGGACAGTGGCATAAACTCTGGACAGCTTTGTTTCAAATGATAATTCCTCTCCTTATTGGCTGTGTGACCTTGAACAAACGATTTAACCTCGCTTTGTTCTCATTTTCCTCATTTGTAAAATAGGTACAACATTAAAACTTGCCTCACAGTTTTGTTTCAGATATGAAATGAATCAATATTGTTGGGTACTTGGAGAATTTCTGGCACAAAGTAAGCCCTCCGTAGATATTAGTTGGTTTCAATGTGTACTTTTCCAAGATGAAAGTAGCTTTATTATTTTTCACCTGGTTATGAAAGTGATATGTGCTTATTATTTAAAAGATAGATTTTTAGAGAAAGATACAAAGATGAGAAAAAATTATTTGGAATCAATTTTCTCTCAGATAACTACAGTTATCATCTAGATATTATCCCTCAACACAGTTTCCTGTGTATAAAACGTACATAATGTATACAATTACATCATGCACACGTCATGGAACCAGTTCCCTGTTTACTCCTGTCCATCCCACCCCTAAAATAAAAACACATATTGAGCTGTGACACTGGCATCTGTCAAAACCCAGTGCTCTTCCAAGACAATATCTTCTACAAACTTTTTCTTGAATAACTTGCTCTCTTTTCAACCCCATTATTATTATTCTGTGTATATTCCATGGAGCCCTTAACACACTGCTTCTTCATCTAACCAGTAATTACTGAATACATTTTCTGTGTCAGGCACTGTGTGAGGTGTAGTTTTTCAGTGGTGAACAAAGAGGAGCAGAGTCCCTGCCTTGATGGGACTTAAGTTTCAGGGGAGAAAAAAATGTACTAATCAAATAATTGTACCTAAACATGTATAACTTACAAACAGTTGTAAACTTTTATAAGGAATGTCCCAGAGCAATTTTTCGGTCATAAATTAATCTATAGGATGAATTGTAAACAATTATAGAAACTGTGTTTATAGAGAGACAATACGTTATAAACCTGGTCATTGTAAGAATAACCATTAGGAGAAGTGGGGGGATGGGAGGAAGGAATGAGAGGACAGAAGCAGAGAATGTGAAAATATTAAGATGCTCTTTTTTCTAAGAGGGGAGAGTGAGTTGTCTAAAACTAAATAGTTTGAAAACTAATCTTAATGCCTTCAAAGTTTTCATAATCTCTTTCTTAATCCTAAAATCCAGTATGTCCTGTGGTTATATAAAGCTTAACATTTGTATCTTTAAGTTATTTTTCTTCTGTTGCAGTTAAATTTAATAATTTTAAATAAAAATAATGGTATCATGTAATTCAAATTTTTAGGAAAATAGCTCTTCATTTCTCTCTCTCTCTCTCTTCCCATCAATCTATTTATAATAATACATTCTTAGAAAGATGTCTGGTATCACGTTTGTCTAATGTTAATGTTTAATTTCTTATGGTGAGATTATAAAACTGTTTGTTTTACTTTCATCATTTTTCTTTCCTTCATTTGTAACTTATTTGAGGTAAGTATATATCAGATTTTTAGAAATGTGGTTTTCTTAAGAAAGAGAAATTGAGATGAAGGCAATTATGCCAAAATGGATGTAACAAAAGCTCCCTTGAAAGTTATCTTGACAATTAAAAATGATGTATGTAAGGTGCTTGGCAAAAGCCTGAAATATAGTGATTGATAAATAAGGTAAATATAAGTCAATTTAGGGTTACTGTTTTTGATGGATAAAGAGGTAGGTGGGACTTACATGGAAGTGATAGATGGTACATTTTGGAACATTTAAGCCTGAAAATCAAGATGGTGATGAAATGAATGAGGAAGTTCAGAGAATAAGAGCAAGGATATAAAACAGTTTAATGGGATGGGTAAGGGGAGGGAAATGGTGGAAAGAAAAATAACATATTGGAAAAGCATGTTGTAAAGAATTTCCATAATCATTATTGTTTGCACCACAGAGGGAAGGTAGAAGCCTAGGCTGCTTTGTCTTCAGCGATTTACATACCGTATTTTACTAATCTCCTCTGTTAAAGAGGTCTTTAATCCAAGGTCATATAATATAATGTCCTATTTTTTTTCTTTTAGTACTTTTATAGTTTTGGTTTTTTACATTTAAGTTTTAAATCCGTCTGTACTTGTGATTGTGATTTTGTCAAAATGGATTGTAACATTTTGTTCTAAATGGATAACCAGTTGTTCCATCACCATATATTGGAATGGCCATACTCTTCTCATTTACTTGAAATTACACCATTATTATGGTAAGATTTTCATGTTATTGTTGTCAGCTTCCACATGTACATGATCTGGTTTTGACCTCTTTCTGTTCCGTAAGCAATTTTTCTAGTGCCTTGCCAATATTACTTTTGATTACTACAAATTTATATGAATCTACATAAAGCTAGTAAGAATGGAAAAGAAAAGAGAGATTGGAGTATTTTAAAAAATAAAATAAAATTGGCACAACTCAGTGGCTGTTTGTATGCAGACATGAGTAAGAGAGAAGCGTGAAGGCTGACTCCCAACTATCTAGGTTGTTTCTAGTTGGAAGGAGAAAGGAAACAGGAGGAAGCAGGGGAAAAAAGACACAGGAGACATAAACAGGAAGAAGAGCATGTCTGTGGGGGAGGATGGTAAGTCAGATTTGAACGTGGTACATTTGCGATTCCTGCAAGATATGTAGGTAGAGCAGACTTACAGGCCTTGAGGTATGAAAGTTGCAAATGAAGATGCAAGGTCAGGAGCCATCAGGTGTTGTTTGCAGGTGAACTCATAAGAGTGAATGAAATGATTCCAGAAATGTGGAATGGAGGCAGCGGCTGCAGTGATCTTCCGTGTGACCCTGGTGGGATGGGGGTGGGAGGGTCCTCTTGTAACTAATGCAGTTTTCTTGCAGCAGCCGTGGATACTCTTGAGGTCGCCTTAGCTTATTGGTGTGACCTCTGCCCATTGTCATAGGTCTTTTCGTTCTCCAGACTTGGGTCTTTAAGCCCTGGGAAATGTTCTTGTATAGTATTTCTTTGATACTAGTAGTTGGAAATAGTAGTTGGATGTATGATCTCTTAGATGATCTTCCCTATTTCTTATGTTTCCTATCATATTTTTTGTTTCTCTCTTTAAAGAAAAGAACCCACTTTCTATGAACTTTTCTCACATTTATATTCTAACCCCTCCATGGAATCTCTTAATTTTAGCAATCCTGTTATTAACTTTTATTAGCTCCGTCTTGTTTTATGATTGTTACATTATCATGACATCTGGTTCTTATTATACTGAAGCAATGTTTTCTTAAATCTCTCTTAGGACATAATTAGAATTATTAATTAATTTCCTCCAAACTATCTGTTTCATCCGAGGTCATTTTGTCTTCTTTGCTTGTGTATATGTGTATATTGGGCTGTCTCTTTCAAGACAAACTTCCTTCAGATGCCTAATGAGCCAGGATCATCTTTTTTATTCAAGTTCAAGAGATGAAAAAATGAATGGACTCTGACTAGCAATTTGCTTTAGGGTGATGGAGCTGTGAATGGACAGTTTTACTGGGGGACTCAGAACATGCCAGATTGTGGAGATCTTTTGTCTGGAGCTATTACTGTTTTCATGTATTTACTTCTTTTAGTGAACTTTTCTTTTTTAGTGAAGAGTCCTTGATTATTTTCCTATGGGAGAGAGGCCTAACTACTGGGGGTCTCCTTTCCTACAGGGATGAGTCATGGCTGCTTCCGTACAGGGAGGCTTACAATTGTTACTCCTATTGCCAGTTCCCCATTTCACTTCTGTTCTTCTTCCTGACTGCATTGTACTCAGTGGTTTGGAATTCTGAGCCATTTTGTTTATGCAAATCAATCTCTGTTTCTCACTTATATCCCTTCAAGACACTCCAAGCTATGGTGTATTTCATTAGTTATTGCTTCTTTATCTGCTTTGACTTTTATAAATTTGTTGAAATTTTCTGTTTTCAGATGACTCTCTTCCAATTCCTTCCTTCCATTATGATTTCGTTTTGTACTTTTCTCCCCTTTATGGCATCTGAGATGGGGGAGGTAATAGATACATATGGCCATATTAGGCAGGGAAACAGAAATCATTCTAGGAATTTCATACGGGACAGTATATAATACAAATAATTAAAAGCTTACACAGTGATTCCAAGAGCTTGAAGATAGGGAATCAGGAAGCTACTAAAAGAATTCAAGAAACCAGGAAATGCAGAGGTCACAAACATGCCAGCAGTGCTCTCAGATGCCCACAGTGCAAAAGTAGGTATTCTTAGCAAAATTCCTAGTGTTTCATGGGTTTTTTCCAAATGCTTAATATTATGTATATACCATTACCGTATCATGCAGAATAGAGGAAGAAAATTTTTGTTGAAAAAATATGTTAGACAATGCCAACATAGATAGAATTTCTCATTTCATTGATGTTTCTAGTTTTCCAAAGAGGCTAGAAACAATGTATCAGTACAGGAGCACCACGTTATATATTTATATATTTGTTTATGCATAAAGATTTGAGGTAAGTAATTGTTCAGGGTTTGAGACCAATAAATAAGATTTGAGATTTATTTTTCTTCATAAAAATAAAAGAGGACTTTTATACTACAGTATTATAATGTGGCATCTATCATATGGATGACAATACTGCCTTTTTTCTCTAAAATATTATGGGGGAATAAGAGGTTAGCAATATATAAACTATTTGATTGTATTTTAACAGTAAACTTGCAGATGTTATTATGGGGGTTTCTGACTTTTATGATTTTTCTTTTATCAGTTCTCACTCAGCTTCGTTCTGTAAAAAAAGCTTCCTGTAGAGATACTTTTTAGCAGCCTTTAAGTTCATTTCATCTTCTCTTTCCCCAGGAGACAAGTTAAGAGTATAGACAACATTTTCTCTGATATTACTTTCATTTATATGTTTATACATTTGGATTGACAGTTTTCACAAAAACAGTGTTAAAATCCAAGACAAAAAGATGAAGGTTTTGTAAAGTATAAATAGTTCTTAAGGGGATGCTATCATTTTACAATGAAGGCTTTATTTCTTTCACTTTTCATTGTTTTGGCTTTAGAGACCACTTGTAGAATATTTCTCTCTATATAAAATCAGCATATCAAATGCAAAAACAAAACAAAACAAGAAAGCCCAGAGTTTAGTACACTCTTCATTTTTATTATGCTCAGCAGAGTTTTAATAATTTTAAGAAGAGACAGGAGTGAGAGTAAATCAACACAGTTCGAAATGCTCAAAACTTTAGGTATACATTCCGGAGCCTTTAAAACTCTCATCTTTTTTTTCAAGTTTCCTTTAAACATCAATTTTTGATGTCTTGCTTTTCCATGGGTTTGGTTAACCTGAGGGCCAATCATAGTGTATTTTCTTGTCTGTTTTCTACACTTTAAATAGAAGATTTAGAACCAACAATAAAGCAGCAGATTTAGAGAGCCTTATTAAGTTTCTCTCTGGAACAGTCATGCAAACATGTTACGTACAATTTTAGGGGACTAGCAACCCTTCTTAAGCCAAGGTTAAGATCTTCTTTGTATTAACACAGTTGCAGTCAGTTGTGATATTATGTTCCAGATCTAGAGACAGGAATTATATAACTTCTCTCTAAATATGACCTGTTTCCTTCAAATGAAAAACAGCTTCAGTCATAAGTACCTATATCCATATACATTTAAATACACTTGACATTAATAAAACACTAGAGACAGGAATCCAGTATCATATTTATATTAATGAGTCAATATTTATGGAGTTTTAGGCACTGTGCAATTCAACTAATACATGTTCTCTGCCCTCAGTGATCTCACAGCTAGCTACTGAGAGAGACCAGCATAGAAAAAAAAGAAAGCAATACAATGTCCTAAGTATAACAGAGATAGTACCACAGGGTTGGAAAGAACTGAAGGGGGGTGTGAAGAGGAAGTGAATGAGGTAAGGCATTGCCAGAGCTGGATATTAAAAGATATCAAAGACTTATTCATGTTGATATGGAAAAGATTAAAGAAGGGAGTCATGGTGGGTTTTGAGCAAAGAATGCATATTGAAATCACAGACGTATCAGCTAAGGCCAGGTATGTGGAGGAATCGAAGTACTTAGTGTTGCTAAAAGGAAACAAATATGAGTCATGGAGTAATGAGAGATGAGACCAGAGGGACTGGCTGAAGGGAATCAGATGACACAGGAATAATCCCATATGTGATATTAGCAGTAGGACAGGAGCAAAGACCTTGGAAGCTACTGATGTCTTTTCAGCAAGGGAGGGAAGTAGATTGGTTTGTATTCTTCAAAGATCATTCTGTTGACTGAGTAAAGAATAGATTTACAAGGTAAAAGATTGACTAAAATGTTGTTTTTGTAGCTAAGAGAAGAGTTAAGACCCTCTATCAAGGTAATAAGAATGGAGAGAAGATAAATTATGTTAAAAAAAATTAGAAAGTAAAAATCAGCACAACTTGGGGACTGTTTGGATACTGAGTGAGAAAGAGAGAAGAGTCAGGAATGACTCTTCCTAGCTGGTTTTCCTGAGTGTACCTAGGAAGACCAAACTTTGATAGATGGGTGAAAGAAAAGGAACTCTGAAGAATGTTCTGGGTGGAAAGAGCAAGAAAATACCCTGCTGGTATCTCAGGATCTATAGCCTCAGTTTCATTTCGTTGCCAAGTTCTATTGATCCCATATCACTCTTTTTAAAATGTTTTTCATGGCTAAATGCCACTAGCATAACTTTGGCCTCTAAGGCATGTGAGCCTTCAGATGCCTCATTGCAGAGGACCTATATGACTTTATGTGAAGGTGAGAACATCCTAACACTTGTATTTTGTTACTTCTTAAGTTTTAAATCTATGGATATTTGCTGGATTGATTACTGGTCTTTTTTCCGTTTTCCATAACATCTTTACTCATAACACTTGGCTTGGTATAGCTTTTACTTTCATCATCTAAATGTCTCTTAGTTTCCAGTTTCTTCTGTGCAAAGGAGTTTGGTTTCATCAAATATAAGCTGACAATCAATTACCTATATAAGTTGTAGGAGAACTCAACATTTTTTTTTTTTTAATTTTTTGGGGGGGTACACCAGGTTCAATCATCCGTTTTTATACACATATCCCCATCTTCCCTCCCTTCCTTGACGCCCCCCCCCAAGCCCCCCCCCACCCTCCCCGCCCCAGTCCTCAAAGGCATCTTCCATCCTCGAGTTGGACTCCCTTTGTTATACAACAACTTCCCACTGACTATTTTACAGTTGGTAGTATATATATGTCTGTGTTACTCTCTCGCTTCGTCTCAGTTTCCCCTTCACCCCCCGCCCCCTCCCATACCTTGAGTTCTCCAGTCCATTCTCTGTATCTGCATCCTTGTTCTGGTCACTGAGTTCATCAGTACCATTTTTAGATTCCGTATATGTGAGTTAGTATACAATATTTGTCCTTCTCTTTCTGACTTACTTCACTCTGTATGACAGACTGTAGTTCTATCCACCTGATTACATATAGCTCCATCTCATCCCTTTTTATAGCTGAGTAATATTCCATTGTATATATATGCCACATCTTCTGTATCCATTCATTTGTTGATGGGCATTTAGGTTGCTTCCATGTCCTGGCTATTGTAAATAGTGCTGCAATAAACATGATGGTACAAGTTTCTTTTGGGATTATGGTTTTCTTTGGGTATATGCCCAGTAGTGGGATGACTGGATCATATGGTAGTTCTATTTGTAGTTTTTTAAGGAACCTCCAAATTGTTTTCCATAGTGGCTGTACCAATTTACAGTCCCACCAACAGTGCAGGAGAGTTCCTTTTTCTCCACACCCTCTCCAACATTTGTTGTTTCCAGACTTTGTGATGATGGCCATTCTGACTGGTGTGAGGTGATACCTCATTGTGGCTTTGACTTGCATTTCTCTGATGATTAGTGATGTGGAGCATCTTTTCATGTGTTTGTTGGCCATCTGTATGTCTTCTTTGGAGAAATGTCTATTTAGGTCTTCTGCCCATTTGTGGATTGGGTTATTTGCTTTTTTGGTATTAAGCTTCATGAGCTGCTTGTATATTTTGGAGGTTAATCCTTTGTCCGTTGTTTCATAGGCAATTATTTTTTCCCACTCTGAGGGTTGCCTTTTAGTCTTGTTTATGGTTTCTTTTGCTGTGCAAAAGCTTTTAAGTTTCATGAGGTCCCATTCATTTATTCTTGATTTTATTTCCATGATTCTAGGAGGTGGGTCAAAAAGGATGGCACTTTGATGGATGTCATATAGTGTTCTGCCTATGTTTTCCTCTAGGAGTTTGATAGTGTCTGGCCTTACATGTAGGTCTTTAATCCATTTGGAGTTTACTTTTGTGTATGGTGTTAGGAAGTGTTCTAATTTCATTCTTTTGCATGTTGCTGCCCAGTTCTCCCAGCACCACTTATGGAAGAGGCTGTCTTTTTTCCATTGTATATTCTTGCCTCCTTTGTCAAAGATAAGGTGCCCATATGTGTTTGGGCTTACTTCTGAGTTCTCTATTCTATTCCATTGATCTTCCTTTCTGTTTTTGTGCCAGTACCATACTGTCTTGATCACTATGGCCTTGTAGTATAGTTTGAAGTCAGGAAGCCTGATTCCACCAACTCCATTTTTCCTTCTCAAGATTGCTTTGGCTATTCGGGGTCTTTTGCGTTTCCATACAAATCGTAAGATTTCTTGCTCTAGTTCTGTGAAAAATGCCATTGGTAATTTGATCGGGATTGCATTGAATCTGTAAATTGCTTTGGGTAGTACAGACATTTTCACGATGTTGATTCTTCCAATCCAGGAACATGGTATGTCCCTCCATCTGTTTGTGTCGTCTTTGATTTCTTTCATCAATGTCTTAAAGTTTTCTGCATACAGATCTTTTGCCTCCTTAGGCAGGTTTATTCCTAGGTATTTTATTCTTTTTGTTGCAATGGTGAATGGGAGAGTTTCCTTAATTTCTCTTTCTGCTCTTCCGTTGTTAGTGTATAGGAATGCAAGAGATTTCTGTGCATTAATTTTGTATCCTGCTACTTTACTAAACTCATCAATTAGTGCTAGTAGTTTTCCGGTAGAGTCTTTAGGGTTCTCTATATATAATATCATGTCATCTGCAAAGAGTGACAATTTTACTTCTTCTTTTCCAATTTGGATTCCTTTTATTTCTTTTTCTTCTCTGATTGCTGTGGCTAAAACTTCCAAAACTATGTTGAATAATAGTGGTGAGAGTGGACACCCTTGTCTTGTTCCTGTTTTTAGGGGGAATTCTTCCAGTTTTTCTCCATTGAGAACAATGTTGGCTTTTGAGAACTCAACATTTTTATTCATCTTAATATATGGCTGAAATCCCAGTTCTAAAGCAATTCCTTATACACAGGAGAAAATTCTTTTCAGTTGGCATTATTAAACATTGGAATGAGTTTCCTAGTAAGATGTTAAATGTGCTACCCAAAGACATTTTTAGGTTCGATAAGCACTGATTGTGAATAAAATGGGCATATTTCTATGTGGAGATAGAAAGTCATAGTAATATCAAGCTAGAACTTTGTGTGTGTGTGTGTGTGTGTGTGTGTACGCACGTACACACATGCTGGTTTGTATGTGCAAAATGGTGTTCACCAAAGGCAGTTGTAAACAAAATGTCAGAGATTATAAAAACTGAAAAGGACACTTTATTTTAAAAGTATGGGAACTCAGGCCCAGAAAGATAAGGTCAGCTGCCCAAGATTGAGAGCAAGTTCCAGAACTTGAGCCTTTTAACTTCTCTTATAAAATATATCATTGTGCTTTCAAATTATAGACATATAGACAGGAAGAAACTCTGATTATGCAGAACTCATTTACAGTCCCCCAACTCCACCCCAAATAGTCTGTAGTCTCTTCCAGGGGAAATTCATTTAGCACAGAAACTGATCACTGTGGTTTGGCCAAGCTGTTTTTTTTTTCTTTTTTTAAAAAATTATTTATTTATTTTATTGGCTGTGTTGGGTCTTTTTTCCCGCACCTGGGCTTTCTCTAGTTGCTGTGAGTAGGGGCTACTCTTCATTGTGGTGTGCAGGCTCCTCATTGCCGTGGCTTCTCTTGTTGCGGAGCATGGGCTCCAGGTGCGTGGGCTTCAGTAGTTGCAGCACATGGGCTCAATAATTGTGGCTCATGGGCTCTAAAGCGCAGGCTCAATATTTGTGGCTTAGTTGCTCCGCAGCATGTGGGATCTTCCTGGAGCTGGGATCAAACCCGTGTCCCCTGCATTGGCAGGCGGATTCTTAACCACTGTGCAACCTAGGAAACCCCTGGCCACACTTTTCTGACAGATTATACTGCTGCTTTTGTTTCCCTTCTTTCTCCATCACTGACATTATGACAGACACCTGAGCAGAGTCTCAGTATAAACTTCTGTTTGGGAGTTGGTGCTTCCGATTCTCAGCACGCAAGCCTCATTTGGAAAAGATGTTTAATACAGGCCAGTGGTCTTTTGTACTTTGAACTGAAATAGAAAATGCTGTGATGGGTTCATTCAAGGGAGACCCCATATCTTAAATACAATGAAGAAGTCAGGCGATTTTCAGGAGTAGAAGTGAGAGGATGATTCATACATAAATTGGTATTTTCTTTTATGAGTTTTTTTTGATGTGGCAGTTACCCAAGTTTTATGGTGAGATGAGATGAAAGGCAATGAGCAGTTACTGAAAAATTTCTCATCTCTACAATTTCGTTAGGAAAAACTGTACAGCAGGGACACAGTTCATGCGCTGCTTTCGTTTATTAGTGTTTTATATAAAAGTGAAGTCTTTCATCACGTGTCTTCCCTTCCTCACTTCTCCTTTCTTCTCCCTGCCGACACCCCCGGCCCCAGCCTCGGTTTCTCTGTTAAGCTTTCCTTACTTTCCTTTTATCCTTGCTTGTAAGTGATTTTGCTTCTTTGTGTTGCCACCCTTTGTCCGTGGTCCCTGCACCCTATGGTATGAGATGAGGACTGTATAGAGTAGAGGTTAACAACACAGCTTCTGTAGTCAGGCTGCCTGGCTTTGAATCCTGGTTCTGCCACTTACTAACTGGGTAGCCACCCTGACTTGACCTTGTTCCTCCTCCACCCAGATTCCTACGCAAATTTGTTATCATTACCGCAAGCTTGGAGCTTGTATAAGGCAGCAAAGGGAAGTACGTGTGTGTCAACAGAAATATCATTTGTAAACTAATGAGATGGTTTTCTTGGTGATTTTATACTATCCCTTTTTTCAGATATTTAATTAAATTGGACAGATATTTGCCATATGTAATATACAATGTAATATAATCCTGCCAAATGAAAAGGCATGCAGTCTGGTCCCTGCCCTCCAGGAGCTGCCAATCTGGGAAAGCTGAGTAATAAGCAGTGTAGAATATACGGCTATATTTGTTGATGCCATTGATCTTTGTGATGTCCTAAATGATTGAAGTATTTTTCATTCTTAATCTTTGATAATGACTTCATATCTGTAATTCTCTCTCTCTCTATGTATATATGTATATGTAGTTGCTTCTTGATGTCTGTGAATATTGCAGCATTCTGGATGCTTTATGATCAGAGTTAAACTCTGGAGTTTCCTATGAACATATTAGGTGTTCAAACTTATTCCTTCTGCCCACAGATTTTGTTTTAATTTGTTTTGTTTGTTTCCTACAGGTAGAATTTTCCAGGCAAGAGAATAATAGCATTTGATATAGAACAAAATGTGCTTCTTTAGGAGAGAATACTTAAACTGAAAAGGCTTTATGGGGTCTTGATGAGTACCCTTTAGTTTATAAGTCAGTTATTTCCAAATGCTACCATTAAAATTGACTACCATGTAATATGTTTTTACTATTTCCCTGCAGGGCATAGAAAGGTCTCTGGATGCCTAACAGAATTAGCTTTGCTTTCCTCTGTGTATGCTTGCTCTTAGAGGGTGACTGAGACATGACAAGGAGTGTCCCATATTTTTCCCCCAGAGATGTGGAGGCTCTGGACAACAGTACGACAAGGATACAGTGTAGAACTCTGATTATAGCTATAAAATTCTATGCAGAAATAAGCTAAACACAAGACTATGAACTAACGTTTTCATTTTTCTACAAGTAGGGTACAGATACCATTTACAGATCTTATAATGCTAGAGTTTTATTCATGGAGTGACTACTTCTCAGAATAAAATTTCAGAGCACTTTATGACAATGGTTGGTGTTTTTAAAAGAGCTAGTCATGACAGTCGATTCGTAAAACTCGTGACTAATCGAAGTCAGTGAAACTTTCATAAGCTTTTATTTTAATCAGCTAAAATGATTAAAGTATCCTACTTCGAAGTAACAAGGGATTCTTTTTCGTAACACAGTTATGAGAGAATTCTAGGTTCACTTAATTGTATGTAAGAATCATAGAGACGGGAAGAAAAACTTATTGTTTAAAATACTGCCTCCAAAATCTTGAAGTAAATGGAAGAAGAATGCACAATTAGGGTGATGAGAGAGGTAATGCCAGTGTTTATTATTCGACACACTACTTAGGGACTCACTGGGCATTGTAGAGAAGTAGTCCATTATAATATAACATCAGTCTCGAATGCATACACCTCGTATCACCTGTACCAATAATATATAATTAGATATTTTGTTCTTTAAATATTACCTCCTACCAAAAATGCCAATTTAAATGGTTGATAACATGGAAAAAAATTTCCACAAAGTGTAATGGTTTAGTTTAACCAAAATAGAAGTTGATTAACTTATTTGATCAGAGTCACAGTGAAATAAATGACACGACTGTAGCCATACACAGAATTCATTAGGGTCATGTCATTCTGTGTTCGCGGGTAGAATCTCCACCCAATCAGCAGGCTGATCAGCATTTACCTTTTATTAACAGAGGAAATTGGTGAAAGAGTTGAGAGGTGAGACAATGAAATCCCACTCCACTGGGGGAAGAGCAAGCCTCAGCCACTTCCTGCTAATGTCGTATTAACACTGTTGTCCTTCTATACAACATGCTTGTACCCAAAAAGAGGCATTGCTTTTTTTGTGGTACGTTGTAGGTCTTTACATCAGAAAGACTCAAAAGAGAATTTTGCTTAGATCTTAATAAAATATGAACCTTGTAGCCGAGGGAAGCTGTAGATAGATAAATGAGCCCTTATTCTTGTACTTGTGAAACTTAAAGAATTCACCTCAAGAAACAAAGACAGCTAGACAACTTGAAAGAGAAAGTGTTTCCAGCTTGGTGAGTAGAGTGGATTTAGCATTCAAATCCACTATTTGAAATCTATTTCTAAATGAATGATAAGAATACAGGACTTACAATATTATCAGGATTTATTTTCTACAACAAGTATGATACTCAAGAATGTCAAGTGGGGCGTCCTGAGCAGCCAGTGTACTTCACCTGGCTCTGTTTGTTGGTCCTCATCCAAAAGAGAATGAAAGGAACCTCAATACAATAGCAGAATTTCCTCCTGGTGGATGTCATAATTTTACTGCTGAGGAAAGGACATCGGTGGGTTTTTGATTAGCCTAGAAAGCATCTTAAAATTCAGAAATTATAAATGAATATTTTGGTGTGGGTTAAATTGTCCATAAAAAAGGATTACATGGTTTCAGGGCCATAGACATCTTCGACACAGGTAGTAAGAACCTTGTTTTATATGGGTTTTTTCAAAGCTGAATATGACCTGCAAGGAAAACAAAAGTGGAACCATCTACTGTTTCCCAAATCCTCAAAATGATGGTGCTATAAACATATCATATTTCATTTTGGTTATATTGTCTAATTTTTTATGTAAAATTTTATTTCAGATCAATTTGATAATACCCTTAGCATTAAAATAAAGTAGTTGTCTTAGGATTCTTTTAGTGTTGTTTAAGAAATCACTTTAAGAATAAAAACAATCAGATAAAAGCTGGACACTTATGTCCCATATTTCAATACTAGCTTTGATTTCTTCAGCTGCAAAAATATTGTACATAAACAGGTTAGGAGTTTTATGCTTTCATAATACGCTGTATGTCTGCTTTGTAACACTCATTTAATTAATCTATTAGTTATTCAGGGGATCATTGTCCTGTACATGTCTTCTCTGTTTTACTAGAAATTTCATGAGGGCGGAGATAATTCTCCCTCTTGTTTACCCTTGAATTTTTGAGACATGGCACAGACCTTGGCACAGCGTAGGTCCCCATAAATATTAATAGGACCAATGAATGAGGAAATTAATGAATAAGTGAATAAATGGGCCTGAAGTAGAAAAGATATGTTACAAGTATTAGTAACAGCCAATTATAAATTAATGCATTCATCTCATTTGAAACTGAAACAAATTAGGGACAACTCAGGAACCTTGAAACTTTATGTGAAGATCTAGTGCCTATAAAATGAAAATAACAATACTTGCCTTTTATTTCTCCATTGGAATGTTATAAAAATGGTTTGGGGAAATATTCAAATGAGCTTTTCAGTTCTGTACTTTATGTATCTATTAAAATGAATTTTTAGGTGCTAAATATTTTAACTCATAATGCTTATGGTATACTCTGATTCCCTAACCTTCAGATTTTGTAATGGCTTCTCTCTCCAGCCCTACCCACAAGATGGTGTTATATCGTATATATTCTTACTTTGGTTTTGTGCTGTGATGGAGAACTGTATAATCCTATCTGACTTAACCTCACGTTTAGCTAATTGAAGTGCATGGGATTCTTCTGGTCTCTGATAACATCTCATAATGAGTTTTTACCCCTGCAGCCAGAGATAATGTTAATATTTATCATAAGATAAAATATTTAGAAATAGTATGCATTTTTGATTTTGTATGTATTTCATGCTTTCTCTCTCCTTCCCGAGCCCCACCCTCCCGGTCATGAATGAATTTTTAAGACCATTTATAAAGAAAGTACCATTTGGTTTGAGTAAACCAAAGGGCCCTGAACTATCCAAGTCAGGGTTCATCGACTGGATTTACTTCATCCCCACAGAGGTGGGCACCCAGGCCTGTGAGGACACGAGGGTAACTGGGGAGCAGAAGCCCTCATCAGGTCCTCTTGGTGGGGAGAAGACACTGACTTCAGTGTCAGGTCATAAGGGGGACTTGGGACGTGTTCATTTCTTTTCCAAAATTCTGTGAATGTCATGACTTCTCTGGTGTTCTTTTAAAAAGATTTTAAGGTATGAGTATGTATATGCCTTTTCAGATATGTTCACAGGCATTTGCAGAGGAAGTTGAATAAATCTCTAAGTTAGTAACCTGTGTAAATTTACCAACACCCTTTTACTATCTCATCAGCCACCTTATTTTTTTATTGTGATTCACTCTGCTAATGAGCTCATATCCTTTTTTTTTTTTTCCAAATATAGGAATTACCATATGTCAGGACCAGATGTTGCTGAAAATAAACAAATTTCATCCTTATTTTAACTTGAAGGCCCTGCTTGGTGGGTCCTCACACTGTTATGTTCTATACAAGGATGTGTTCACATATCGTAGGATGTTTGTGTAGGATCCAGTGATAGCACGTGATTTGAAATATTTAAAGCCATGTTTATCTTATGAATTTGCAGTCGATTTCTCTCTTTTTTTTTTTTTTTTTGATAATTCTTTTCTCACAAGACTAACAAACAATCCGTCAGTTTCACAGGAATAAATTCATTTGTTGCGTATCAAACAAAAAGGAATATGATATTTCCAAGTCATGATGAAAGATGATGACTGTAGTATTTCCAGCTAAACTTTATTTTGAAACTCATCAGTTGGTGTCATATATTTGATGTCTGTTAAAATCTATAGGCCCAAGCAAACGCAGAAGAGTATCATTCATTTTATTTGTTGTGTAACATTAAAAATCACAGTTTGAATGTGCTGGGAATGTTACATTGGCACCAGTAGGGTGGCCAACGGTAGAGATTTGAAACACCAAAGACTTCCTTGTGTCAAGCCTCAAGCCTGGGAGGCCCACATGATATCACTGAGATTCCTTTGGCAATGCAAACATTGGAATGAGCCTTATTGGTCCCCTTCCAAGAACTAACTTGGTTATTTGATGTAATGATTGGACCCTCTCTGTTGGGGAGCAGAGGTGCCCATGATAACTTCTGTCACTAAGGAAGGGCCCACTGTATTATTTTTACAAATCTACTGTATAATTTATTACATGGACCATCATTTTGGTTTGATAACCCTTAAATATCTCTAGATTGTATTATTATTTTGGATTTTTGAATAAGACACAGTGTAACCTGATAGAAGGAAGAGGGAGTTTACAATCCCACAGAGTTTGGGTCCTGTTATCATAGTGAGTCTCAGTATGAACATGGACAAGTTATTTAACTTCTCTGAGCCATATTTTCTTCATCTGTAAAATGGAGATAACAGTCTCTCCCCAGGAAGGTTGAAGTAGGATTAAGTATGATAACATATGTAAAATACTTAGCTGAGGGCCTGCCTCCAATACCTGTTCAGTAAGCTACTGCCAAGGCTATAAATGCAATCAGTAAGCTCATATAGCACAGCACGGACTTCCTGACTGCTTTCCTGGGACCATAAGGAACTCTCTCAGAGGAAGAACTATGCTGAAGTGAGAGGTCCAGGACTATGTCTGGAATCCAGTCTCATTGCCCGGTGCCTTGGTATACAAGTTTCTAAATATTGGAAATATCATCCTTAATCATCCCCATATTTCAGAGAAAGAGAAATGGCTACATAGTGCATGTAAAGTGCCTAGTGTGATGAATAACAAAGTAGTGATAGAGATCACCGTGATTTTTATTATTGGCTGTGGTAGGCTGAACAAGGGCCCCCAAAGACATCCACATCCTAATTTCTGGAACCTGTGAATATATTATCCAGGTGGGCCCTAAATATAACCCTAAGTGGCCTTATAAGAGACAGGCAAGAAGATGACAGATGTAAGAAGGCAATGTGACAACAGAAGTGGAAATTGGTGTGATGTAGCCACAAGCCAACAATGTTGGTAGCTTCTAGAAGCTGGGAGAGGAAGAGAATGGATTCCTCCCTGGCATCTCTAGAAGGAACCAAGCCTGCCAACACTGATTTTGGACTTCTGACCTCCATAACTCTAAGGGAATAAATTTGTGCCATTTTACACTTTTAAGTTTGTGGTGATTTGTTATAGAGACGGTGGGAAATTAATACATTTCCCATCCATAATGATATTTCTAAAAACCTTGAACTCTACCATCCCCTGAAACTATCCTTAACTTGCATGGTTCTTGCTTTTGTGTATGTGCTCTTCCTATTCACTTCTCCCCACATTATTGCCCTTCTCACATCTTTTCTACCCAGAAAGTTCCTACTTATCCTCTAAGATAGTATGATATAGTCTGCAAGTGAAGAGAGGAGTCACAAGACTTCTTTGAATCTTTGTAGTCCTTTACCTATAGCTTATGAAAAGGACTCTGGGCCAACAATAAACACTATTTTTTTTATTTCATCCAAGAACTATACCCTAGAAATATTTTTACTGGAGGGAAAAAAAAAACTGAGAACCAACTCTGTGTCTTTTTCTCACATGCCTATTGCCAAATTCTGCTTTCTCTCTGCTCTGCTTTCACCACCCTGAATCTGGACATTGTATTGGTGACTATGATCTGACCTGACCCTTTGACTTATCCAGATGGTGTGAGAATGCCCCCCTCCAAAAACCCCCACCAGTTTTCAACTTGCTAATGGGCAGGATTGCTAAGTGCTTAGGGTGTCATCAAGAATGATGGGCACATCTGCCTGTCAGGTGGGCGAAATTAATTAATACTGAGGTTAATGGTTAGGCTAATGGCAATTACTCGACTTTAACAGTAAGATTTTATAGCTACCTAGTATCATTAATTCTATTTTTGTTATAGTAAAAAATGTACAACATAAAATTTATCATCTTATTCACTCTTTTTTGAGACTATGTTTTTGAGTACTGGAGTGTAAAAGTGGTAGGATAACCAAGGCATCTACTTTCTTGTAGAACCATTAACATTGACTTTTGAAGAAAGATTTGAATGTCTTGTCTTTGAAATTCCTATTGCAAAGCTCTTCGATTCCCAAAGCGATCATTTATGAGGTGGTTATCACACTTTGGAGATAAATTGCTGGGGATTTTTATGTTCTGGTTCTCAGCATACAACCAAAGGTAGATTTTGACAATGAAAGGAAATTCTGCCAGTCTCTTAAGGAAAATTAGTGCTTTACCAAAGAACAGCACAGATGAAAGGTGAGGCACTTTACAGTGATATGTAGATCTCAGTGATATGTAGAAACTCAGCTGAAAGTATATTGGGAAAGAGACACTGTGTGCAGACTTGGATACAGACATTTGTTTTGCCAAATGTGGAGATAATTTCTCATCACAGTGGCAGTATCAGGAGAGTCAGATGCTTGATACAGAGATGTTTTATTTGGTGGTGACAACTCTGGCTTACCCACAAAATGATGCCATATTAAGTTTTCTGCTGACCTACCTGCAAAGACATAAAGATTTTGCAAGAAGAAGACCTACAGTTCTTTGAAATTTGCAATATAGATTTCAAAGATGCATGTGGTTTTTCTTTTTGAGGAGTTCTGAACAGCAACAAAGTTTCGCACGCTTATGCAATATCTTCTGCTTAAAATTGTCATCTAAAAGGACCCATGACAAAATAAATAAATAAATAAAAGGACCCATGACAAAGTAGCAAAGGGGGGGAAATCATATTTTTGAGTGACAGCTCTGTGGAAAGCTCTATGGCAGGTGCTTGACGTATGTCATTTCATTTACTTCTCACAACTATCTTACCCACTAAGTTCTCCCCAGTTGCACAGGAAATAACTCAGAGAGGGTTAGTGATTTGCCTAGAAAGGGTAGGATTTGAACACAGGTTTGTACTATTCCAAAGCCCACAATGCATTTTATACGACACCCAAGTAACTTATCAAGAGAATGGGCATCTTTCCTACTGAGAACAAATGACTCTCTGTAAACTGTCTTACCCTTCGAGGTTGTGGAATGGCTCAGAAAATACTGTTTTGACGTCATCAAGGGGAAGTTAAAAATAGTATTGTAATTCTACAGATAAGTACATGCCAGAGAAGTAGAAATGATGTAGTAAGTTTTGCCAAAGTAAAAAGCCTGATTTATTCATTGTGACTATACACGTTGATCAAATGAAATGGATAAATGTCAACTTACCATGGTTTAAAGAGGAATGGATTTATGTTCTTTCCAGTAAGTCATTAATTCTGTTGGTTACTATCTTCCAAAGAGTCATCATTTTTCTTAAATAAAGCTTAATCTATGATAAGATTTTACTGTATTTCCCTGAATTACCAAATTCTTCTATTTTCAAAGCTCTATTAAAAAGACAATTTATTGTGTCTCTCACTAACCAACTGGTAGTAAAACAGTGATACTTCATTGTAGCCTCAGAAGATAATAGCTAGTAAATAAAGATGATTTTCTTTTTCTTATAATTTGCTTTAACTTCACTGATCGTCTATTGTATATTTCCTATATATACATAAAATTACGTCAGGTTTTGACTGTTTTGTCTCTGAGGTAAATAATTCATTATTTTAACCTTTAGTGAATGATCAATAGTTTCTCTCTCTCTCTCTCGTTGTAAGATATACTATTTGCTTTTATCCATTGTCATTACAGAGCCAGATCTGGCATAATTTGGTTAGGTATTTTAGTACAGTAGTCCCCCTTTATTCACAGGGGATATGTCCCAAGACCCCCAATGGATGCTTTAAACTGGATAGTACTGAACCTATATATACTACGTTTTTTCCTATACATACATACCTATGATGAAATTTAATTTATAAATTAAGTACCGTAAAAGGTTAACAACAACTAAAATAGAACAATTAAAGCGATATACTATAATCAACGTTATGTGAGTGTAGTCTCTCTCTGTCTCTCAAGCTGTCTTATGATACTTTCCTCACCCTTCTTGTGATGATGCAAGATGATGAAATGCCAGCGTGGTGAGGTGAGGTGAAGTGAATGAGGTAGGGATTGCTGTGTAGCTTTAGGCGACTGTTGACCTTCTGATAATATATCAGAAGCAGGATCTTCTGCTTTGGATGATCTCGAATCATTGAGCTATGATGCTGTCGATAATTGGAAATCCTGGGCAGGACAGAGTGAGACAGCATCAGATTTCATCACACTACTCTGAATGGCATGCAGTTTAAAACTTATGAATTACTTATTTCTGGAATTTTCCATTTAATATTTTTGGACCTCAGTTGACCACAGGTAACTGCACCTGTGGAAAGTGAAACCAGAGATAAGAGAGATACTGCCATTAACTATTCTTACCATAAATATCTTATAATTTTTAATGTGGAATTTCAGTAAAAAGCCCAGTGGTTTAGCAGCAGGTAAAAAGTTAGATTGAAATTGTGTACATGAACTTCTTCCTTTTCCATGAGGCAGGATTAACTGACTGAAATCTACTTTGGTTTTGATTCAAACACAGATTTAAAGGGAGAATGTACATGTAAATTATCCCTGGGCTTCTCACTGCTACCGTTCTGACTTTTCGCAGCAGCCTGCAGGCTTGCACCAATCTTTGGCCACTGTGATTTCCTGGCTCTTGTTTTGATTTACTCTACAATGGCAAGGTGTGATGGGGACTGATGTGATAGCGAAATAAAGAAAAGCGAATAGTCCCTATAATGTTTGATTTCCTTAAGATCTATTCGCCACGTGAAAGACTTAAGATTTTTGTTCATAATTAATGTTTGTTCAATCAAAAGCCTTCTTTTGTATCAACGAAATAAAGCAGGGTTTCTTTAATTATGAGTAGTAATCTACTATACCCCTTTCCTCATATACATTTCCAAAGATACTGAAGACGTCAAAAAAGAGACATATCTCTAAATACAAGGAAATATTCTCTTTTTAGAAATAAAATGTGAAGCATTCTGAATTGTCCACTACATTTTTACGTTCCACACCCATTTTCAACAAAGGCTTGAATTTTAAGGTGCCATGTTATCTGTAAGTAAAATATGACATTAATGGGTAAAGATTGGAGTGATTATATAACCTCCATATATGGTCTAAGAGCTCCTTGGTGCATATACCTGGATTGATTAAGGATTTTAGGTAGCCAAAATGGAGAATATAATTCATAGTATGAGAAGTTTACACATCACTGAGGATAATGCTGGGACTTCCATTTCACCACGATCACATACACAACTCACCTTGTCTACCACATCCTCACTGTTCCCATCACCACCACAAACACTATAATCTCATCCCAACTTCAACAGTCACCTTCAGTTTAACGAACTGGTGCCACAGAAGGATTCTTAATGGATTAACCATAGTCCTAGCCATAAGGGAAATTTCAATTTAGTGGGAAGGATAGACATGTACCCAATCAGTTATACTGGAAAGCAGAGTGTGCTTAATATACTAAAATAGAATTATCAAGTACAATAGATACCTAGAGAAGGAAGAGGGTAGTCTGACTAAAGGGATTGGGGAAGATTTTATGGAGAAGTTGCCAAAGGCTTGGCCTTGAAGAAAAGACAGAGGTTTATTTACTCAACAAATCAACATGTATTAGGTGTCCAGAATGCAGGGATGATGGGAAAGGGCACACGGGGCAGAGATAATATTGAGAGCAAAGATCAGAGGTGAAAAAAATTACAGAATCTGTTTGTAGAATGTTGAGTTATGAGGAGTTATTAATGCAAAGACTTGGAAGAGGACAGGGGGTGGTTGAGGATTATAGACTAGAAACATCAATCAGGGACATTTTATGAAGTGTGCTCATTTTTATGCTAGGAGATTGGGATTCTTTTCTGCGGTCAGTGGCAGCCATGAAGATTCTGAGCTGGGAGTAAAATGAATAGAGCTATGATTTGGATTTGGATGGATGGATTGGAAGGAGGGGACAATTATACTAAGGAAAACCACTTATAAAAGTTGAACTATAGTTTAGGCAAGCAGGGAAGGACATGTGACCCAGGGTAGTGGCTGTAGAAACAAAGGACTGATTTGAAGAATTTCGCCACGGTGCATGTTGAGGGGAGGGGAAGAAACACAGAAGCTAGAGCAAAGAGGCCAAGAGAATTCATCGAAGGCTACCAGCCTGTCAGAGGTAAGGAGCAGAGGAAGAGGGTCTGGGCTCTGAGGAATGATGTTGTGCTTGGGAAAATAGAACATGAGAGATGAGAGAAATATTTAAGGGTCCTCTGCTTAGAAATGAATGACAGTTGAGGCCATGAGAGGACATGATATTGTCAAGGATAGAATATAGAGCACAGATCCTCAGAATTTTCCAACTCATTCATGAACCCAGAATCACAGAGGGGACCAAAGTTTTAACCGCGGTTCTTTGGTGGCATCCTTCAAAGTACGTTTCTTTAGTATCACGTGTTTTATTTTATTTTTTTTATTTTTTTATTTTTTTAAGAACTTTTATTGAGATACAGTTAACATACAATAAACTGCATGTAGTTAGAGTGTACAATTTGGTATCCCAATCTCCCAATTCATTCCCCCCCAACCCTCCCCACTTTCCCCACTTGGTGTCCATATGTTTGTTCTCTACATCTTTGTCTCTATTTCTGCCTTGCATTTCCTCTTTTATAGTTGTTAGCATTTGCCTTATGTATTGAGGTGCTCCTATATTGGGTTCATATACATGTATAATTGTTATCACCTCTTCTTGGATGGATCCCTTGATATTTATGTAGTGTCCTGTCTTGTCTCTTGTAACATTTTTTATTTTAAAGTCTATTTTATCTGGTATGAGTATTGCTACTCCAGCTCTCTTTTGATTTTCATTTGCATGGAATATCTTTTTCCATCCCCTCACTTTCAGTCTGTATGTGTGCCTAGGTCTGAAGTGGGTCTCTTCAAGACAGCATATATATGGGTCTTGTTTTTGTATCCATTCAGCCAGTCTGTGTCTTCTGGTTGGTGCATTTAGTCCATTTACAGTCAAGGTAATTATCCATATGTATGTTCCTATTACCATTTTCTTAATTGCTTTGTTTTTGTTTTTGTAGGTCCTTCTCTTCTCTTCTGTTTCCTGCTTAGAGAAGTTCCTTTAGCATTTGTTGTAGGGCTGGTTTGGTGGTGCTGAATTCTCTTAGCTGTTGCTTGTCTGTAAAGCTTTTGATTTCTCCATCAAATCTGAATGAGATCCTTGCTGGGTAGAGTATTCTTGGTATACGTTTCTTTAGTATCATACGTTTAGTATAGTTTCTTTAGTATCATACGTTTCTTTAGTATCACGTGTTTTATTTAAAAAAAAAAAATGTGTAGATTCTTCCTTCTACTCCATGATCTAGTCACACTTAAATTTCTTCCTGATTCATTCATTAATGGGCAAGATTATGCTGTATTGAGATTCATTTATTTAATCAACAATTCTTTACTGAATGCACTAGACACCATTTCAGGCACTAGGGATATGCCTGTGACTGAAACGGGCAAAGCCCATCTCGGAGCTTACAGTCTGGTGAGAGGGAAACCAACAAAAGGCAAGTAATTCAAGGAATGGACAGGATTGTTCAGAAAATAAGTACTAGTATGGAAGCAAAACATAATAATGAAATCAGGAGTGGTGAGGGAGTGAGAGGACGTGGTCTAAGACGCTTTTGAATAACTAGGAGGATACGGTTGAGCTAAGAGCTGGAGAACAAGTCACCTAGGTAAAAAAAAACCACACCTGTAAAGGCCTTCAGATGTGGGGAAGCTACTATGAAGAACAAAAGGAGGGTAAGGAATTATGGCATAGAATGAAGTTGAAAGAGTGAACAGTGGCTTGGCAGACCATGCCAAGGCGTGTATTTTATTTTAAGGGCCCGAGCAAACATTGAGAACTTTAATCAAGGGGATTAATGATCTGATTTAGATTTTTAAATGTTTCCTCTGCCTGCTGTGTGGCAAATGGGTTGCATGTGGCCAGAAGTAAAAACTGAAAGAACAGCTGAAGGGAATGGCTGATGGATTCACGTAGGTGTTGAGGGAAAGTAGTGACTAAAAGATGAATCCCTAGGTTTTTATTCATTGAGTTTATCACTTTCATGTATAATGGGGCTAAATTAAATCATGTATTTTGGGTTCAGCATATATATACTTTTTCTTCTCTGTCTTGGCATCACCTTTTTCTAAGGAGGCAAACTCACAAGTATGTGTAAGTACTCAGGAAATAATTTTTAAAGACATGAGCTGTATATGAGGAGCAAGTCAGAATCACGAAAGGAAAGATGGTGCCGTGTTGTCAGGCTGCTCTTGCAAAAGTTTGAGTTCATCTGCTTGTTGAGTTGGTGGCTCACTTGTCTACTTGTCTAGCAGGAGACAAAGAGTCTCTGATCCACTGGTTAGTTTTTTTTATGCTCCTATGAAAATATTCAGAAAGGACATTTTCAATGAAGGAATATGAATAATGATCTTTGTTTTGTGACTAATGCTGTATTTTTGTCACATGTAAATGACTGAGCCACAAATTATTCACCTTTGATATCTCTTTTTAACTCTGAAACTTCTATTCCATGTTATAATTTGTCACACTCTATAAAAACCATCACCATGACTTAACCTTGGAACAGTTGAATCATGGGATTCAGACGTTGCAGGAAAAATCTGCTGAAATAAACAATCCCATGTGACCTACAATTTGTTAGAAGAGTGAACAATAAATTAACTCATAACATGTAGGGATTTTGTTTGTTTTATCATAGTGTCTTTGTAGTTTACTAATTTGTTACTGGATTAAAAAACTTTATCCGTGAGTACCATTTTTTGCTTGAGTAAGAATACATTTAGGTAGTATTGTAAGCTTTCTAAGTCTCCTCTCATCGTATTACAATTTTATCTAAAATGAAGAATATTAAAAATACTGTATTTTGCAAAATTATCCAGTTTTACTAAATGGTTCAACAGCCTGAGAAAAATCAAGGAAAAAAAAAAAAAAAACTTTGAAGCAGTCTCTTAGTAAATGCAAATATTTTAAGGATTAGAGTATGTCTGTTTTATTCAGAGTGAATCCCCAGGATCTAGCATAGTGGTTGGCACAGTAGGAGCTCAAAAATATTTTGGATGAAAGATTAAATCATTGGTTGCTGTCATAGTTAGGGACATAATGTCTTTGGTGCATATTAGTGCTTCCAAAGCCTTCCTTAACATAGGTTTGAGTCCAACATTTTTTCCTAGTCAATATCCCGCTAACTAAAATGCTTATATCTCGTTGAAAATTTCTTTGCCAGTTCTACTACCTTCAAGTACTTTGGCAAATAACATGCCTCGACAGACTACATTATAAAGGTAGATGACTAATAAAGTAGTTAGATCATTTGTATGTGTGTTTTCATCCTAATATTAGGTAAAAATCCAATTTGTCTTCAGGTTCTTGATTATTCAACAATGGCTTGCCTTGTAAAAATACACGTTGTCATCTCGGTTGCCTCTTTTTGAATCAAAACAGATTCAGCCACGCCATGCTCCACCAAACCGCCCTCGTCTCAGGAGTTCTGCCTCCTACAGTGATTCTGAAAGTAACCTTGATGATGCTTCATGCAATTTTTTTCTCTGCCTGTTTGATTGTGTTTTTGAAGTGTTGCTCACAGCCAAGATTTCTCTGAGCTTTTTAACTTTCAAACTGTTTTCAAAATTCGTTTAAATATCATATATTCAATGAGATGTTTTCATGGAGCTATTTCTCAGGATTTTTCCATTCAGTGGCCGTGAAAACAGGCTTATTTGCATCCCCACAGTGATTGAAAACATGTATTTTTAAAGGAGCGTCAATACCTAACTTCCAAATTTGTGGCCAACTGTGCTCACTTCGAGTTCTTTAGTTGTGGTTGAGGGCTGTGCTCTGTTATTTCCAGCCATCAAATTCCCTGGGATGTGCCCTCTGCTTTGAGATTGTTCTGCATTTCCCTTACCTTTTGCATTTTCGCCACTTAGAACCTTTTGCTCCAACCATTACTGTTTTTGACCACCTCTCAATATTTCCCATTGAAACTGTAATTTAGAACAAATATATTTTTGAAACAATAAATAGCGAGTGACACTGAGTTTTCTAAAGTCTGAATCTCTAGACTTGTTGCTGTTTTCAGACTAACTTCAATGGAAAATGTAACTAAACATAGTTTCGTGTTTGTAAATAAGACATTTGTCCAAGTACATTTGTGGTAGGAAGTTTAACCATCCTGTGGGAGCCAAATGCTGTATGTGTGTATGTGTGTGTGTGTGTGTGTATTTTCAATGTAAAATGAAATTAAGAAAACACATTGGTTTGTTAAAAAAAAAAACAACAGCAACACTTAGTTTTTTCCAAAAATGACCTACTCTTCTAGAAAAGCACTTTGTCATCCTATGTTCGAAGGCGATGAGTGCCATCTGTGATCATAACAGCACAATATTTCACTGATATGGTTATGGTGATAGTGACACTTGGTTCTCCAACAACTCTAGAATACCACTTTCCAATCACTCACTACATGTGTTTTCTATTTAGGCGGTTAAAAAATAAAATTTGCTGACCTGAGATAGTAGAATTCTGCTTGTGTCTAAGGGCACTGTAGTCAAATATACTAATACAATGACTAATGTTCAGACATACCTTGTTCTTCTCGAGGTTGGAGATGTGCTTTTGCATACTGTAATTGCCTTGTAATGCACCCCAGCATGAGAAGCAGAGATGCAGAGAGAGTAGAGGTGAAGAAACATCTTGTCTTAGGAATGGAGGGAAGGAAAGGACCCTGAGAATCAGAGAAAAAAAGTCTGGAAGATAAGAGGAAAATCAGGAGCATCTGGAGTGATGCAAGTGAGGCAAGAAGACATGTTTAAAATGAAAGCAGTGGTCGGTGGAGAAATGAGGAAAGATAAGAACAGAAACAGACCTTTTGAACTGCAGTCTAGGAAATTACTGGTGTGGAGGCTGCAGCTGAAGTTGTGATAAATACAGCATAAACCGCTCTTTGAAAAGAAAATTGGCATTGACGTAATGAAGACAAAAAGCACCAATGCTTAAGAATATGGGAGCATGAGGAAAACAGTTGAGGCAGAGAAAGGGTTTAAGGAAGATGGAAGGTAGTCATAGCTAACCATATTTGGGTGCTTACTGTGTACCAGAGTTCTAAATGCTTTAACTAATTCAATCTTCATAATACACCTGTGAGATAAGTACTTCTAAGGCATGGGAGGTTATGTAACTTGCCAAAGTCATACAAACAGGTGATGATGTCAGGACAGCAGCTCAGAAGGTTTAACTCCAGAGGCCTGCTCCTAACCACTCCATCATACTACCTCTCTGTGCTAGAGAGAGAGAGAGATTCAATGGAGCAATAATGTCTCTGAGCTGGTCACACTTAGGGATGAGAGTACAGGTGTGCTGAAAGAATCCGCATGAGAAGAAGGAGGAGGAATGAGATGAAGATGCAAAGGGACTTAGTGTTTTTGAAATAGAGAAAGGCGAGGATATGCCAATTTAAGGGTTTCTACTTGGTACAAGAAAGAAATACCTTACTAGTCAGGAACCAGGGAAACAAAAGAGGAGCTTAAGGAGAATAGATGAATTGGAATCATTACTGTGGGGTATGTGATAGGGAGTCAACTGAGGAGGAAATAAGTGATTACCAAATAACAGTGAGGGGCCCACACAAGCACAGGGACACATTTGTAGTGGATGCTGTTAGCTTTGCAGCAATAGCAGAGGACAAGGAAGATGTTGAGATGTAATGGGGACCTGTGGGAGGCTTTCAGGAGCTTCAGTTGTAATCTCTGTCTTCAATAGAAAGAGAGAAGTATGGCAAAAACTTGCAGCCAAAATTGGTTTGCACATTTTTTAGTGTATTATGATTAATGGAAGGCATTTTAAGACTTTACCTAAAATACTGTAAAATTCTTGAGTCTAGGCATTCTCCATATGGTCAATTCATTTCCCATTTCTCCTACTGCAATATTTCTCATGTTACAGAAATATAGTGAGTTTATTGTTATTCAAAGGATTAGAGGGAACCTAGGGAATGGGACGGATGGCAAAGGAGTCCCTCTGAAGAATTCTTAAGTTCCATCGTCTAAGTTAAGTCCATTTTGGAAAAGGAGCTCTTTTTAGGGAGAATGAAGCTGTCAGAACCCCTCCCGTGATGACTTTTCAAGCTTTTCTATCCAGGCTTCTAAACTGGAATCTTTGACAAAAGCACAGTGGGAAAACAGCACTCATTAATACAGAGCCAGGGGTAAAGAGAAGAAATGTTTGGTCCTACTAATTATACAAAAAGATTCAGTATTCACTGTTGAAATGTGCTTCTTGACAATGAACTTGAAATAGTCCACCAGCAGAACACGTTAAAGATACAGTCTGTTCCTGTTTTGAGGGCTGGGGGGTGGGGAGGGGAGAGGCGAGGAATAAGGAGGAAGAGCAATGTCTAGACTCACCAAACGGTTAATAAAAAGTATGCTTGGTGTATTTAGTACGCTTGCACCTAACACAGAGCTCCAGAAGATTGACTCGAAATTTGACTTCAGCCTTTCGTTCAGTGTGCTAATGAGAATATAAAATCTGCACTCTTCACATAAATAAACATACCCTCAAATGTGTTATTTTTCGGCATTGGCAGATGGATCACATGCTCAAAATCACAGTGAATTATTATTCTGAGCAGCTTTGCACAGCACTCTGCATCCACTCTTGTTGTTTGCCACATGCTACAGCACTGCCTGTACCCTGAGCCTGGGTCTCAAGGTAGCTATAGTGTGACATTTTCCTAGGACAGAGATAGGCAGGATTTAATTGACCTCATTATTCTTGGATTCTCAAAGGCTTCTGTGGCTGTGCCCATTCACTAATACTGTTCTCTGGGGCTGTAAAGCTGTGTCCAATTATTCTTGTTGCATGTCATCGAGTGACTCGGTGACAACTGCAGCAGCCCTTCTTGCATTCCAATGACTCCATCCCAAATTTATTGTGACTTAAAGACTCTAGGGGCCACTAGGGTTTTGTGTAAGAGGGCTGAGCTTCCTTTTCCCCTTGCAGTATCTTTGTCTGGGCTTTTCCCCTTTTCTTATTTTTATAAACAGACCTTTAAGTGAAGGCTGAAGCCGTAAGGTGACCAAAACCTGGTCTATCTATTAAAAAAAAAAAAAATCCCTAAACAGTCATTATGTAGAGGGAAACATGATCCCAAATAATTGGTTTGAATGAAATTGGGTTTCACTGATTGGAGTTTGGCAAATTCCAGTTACAAGCTGACCCTGGACTGCCCTCAGAGCTGAAACTCTAAGATTAAGCTTATTTCTAAGATGGGGGAGAGAGTGGTTAGAAAAGAAGATATTTTACTTACCTAATGCTGTGTCGTAAACCCCAAACTTAGTGGCTTAAAGTAATAATTTATTTTTTTTTTCCTCACGATTTTTTGGGTCAGACATTTGGGCAGGGATTGGGTGGGTGATTCTTCTGCTTCATGTGGTATCTACTTGGTTGCATCTGATGCCTGGCTGGGCTGGGCTGGGCTGGGAAGTCCCAGAAGCCTTTACTCACATAGGTGCTGCTCGTGGTTTCTCTGTATGGTCTCTCTTTGTCTGTTGTAGTCAGGGTTCTCCAGAGAAACAGAACTAACGGGATGTATATACACACATATTGATTTTAAGTAATTGGCTCAAGTGGTCGTGCAATCCAAAATCTGCAGGGTGGGCTGGCAGGCTGGAGACCCAGGAGAGGTTGACATTGTAACTCAGGTCTGAAGGCAGTCTGCCCAGAGAGTTCCTTCTTTCCTGGGGACATCATTCTTTTCCTTAAGGTCTCAACTGATTGGATAAGTCCCAACCAATTATAGAGAATAATCTGTTTTACTCAGTGTCTGCTGATTAAATGTTAATTTCATCTGAGATACTTTCAAATCAACATCCAGATGTGTTTGACCAAATATCTGGATACTGTAGCCTAACCAAGTTGACACATAAGTTTCATCATCAAACTCTCCATGTGGTTTGTCATCATTCAGTAGTCTAGCTCAAGCTTCTTTGCAGCATGACAGCTGGCTTCCCAGAGAGAGGAAGTAAACTCTGTCAGGCTTGGGCTCAAAAGCGCCAGGACATCATTTCTGTTGCATTCTGTTGGTCAAAGCAGATCACAGATCTAGCTCCTAGTCAAGGGGAGAAAAATAGAATCTACTTTGTGATATGGACAGGGAAGAGAGGAATGGTTAGTGACCAGCATAACAGCAATTTCCTTTTCTTCCCTGAAAGTTTCATCACATTACAGAATTAGTTCTCAGGTTCTAGCCCAGGATCTTTTCATCTAAATCAGGTACATCTGAAGTTGAGTCTTGATCCAGAGACTTGATCTCTCAATAAATTAATATAATCTCTGTACATCCCCACTCACCAACATCCAATGCTGAGACAAGGATTACTGTATTTCTGGCAGTAGACCTGGCCATTCAAAAGAAGGGAAGTGGGAGGTACGTAGCAACCACTGTTTCGGTAGCAATTCTGAAATCCATCTGGGAGCACGTTATCAATTCCCTCAAATCCAGGCACAAAGAATGCTTCTTGAGAAGGACCCAGTTCTCTGGATGTGATTTTCTATTCCACTCTTTTCAGAGGCTCTTGCCTATGTCCTCTAAGTCATCCTCCTTTTCCATTAAAAAAAAAAAATGGCCCATATTTGCAGCTGAGTGGCTTTCTCAGCCTTGTTTTTTGCCAGTAAAAGTTTAGAGGCCTCTTTTCATTTTGTCCAAGAAAGCACACTTCCTTTTAAAACTTTATGGTTTTCCCATGCATCCAATTATATTCCATTTCATTAAGTAAAATCTACTCCCACAAATTTCTTTAAGGCAGACATTTTCTGACTTTAGGCTGGGCGTCAAGATACTATGAAGTAACATCCTTAAGGTTTTTAGAAGCCCTTGTCTTCTAGCTGACTGTACCTTACAAGGGTTTTAAGAGAGATATTACTGCCACATCCTTGATTTGATATTTACTCTGAGACCACATTCTACCAGCAGCTTTCTGGATTTGATCAGAGACCACTTCTTACTCTGAGAATCTTTTGCCATCTCGAGGGGCTGAGAATGAGAAAGAATTTTATTTTCTAGCCCAGCAATTTCTGGGTTGGACTTTGTGGCTTAAAACAACAACTTATTATTTCTTGTGGGCAGGGCTTGCCTGAAAAAGTCTTCTGCTCTAGGTGGTATTGATTAGGTCACTCTATTGGCTGAATTTTATAGGTAAGTGGTCTAGGCTGGAAGGTCCAAGAAAGCTTCAGTCACAGACCTGGCACCTCTAAGCTCATCTACTTGGCTTCTACATGTTAATAATTTGGGGCTTCCTTATAACATGGCAGATGCAGATTGGCCAGACTTTTTATATGGTGGCTGGCTCTAAGAGCAGGTGTTTTAAAGGAACAAGCCCTGTCCCATGTGTAAGTGCTTCTCACGCCTTTGCTTGTATCATGTTTGCCAGTGTCCTTTTTTTTTTTTAAGCTCTTTATTGGCATATAATTGCTTTACACTCTTGTACCAGCTTATGAGGTACACCAAAGTCAATCAGCTGTGTTTATGCACATATCCCCATATCCCCTCCCACCCGTGACTCCTCCCCCCCCACCGTCCCTGTCCTGGCCCTCTAAGGCATCACCCATCATTGAGTTGATCTCCTTTTGTTATACAGCAACTTCCCACTGGCTATCTATTTTACAGTTGGTAGTATATATATGTCTAGTGTCCTTTTACTAAAGCATGTTATAAAGCTAAGCCAGAATTAGCATGGGAGAGCCACCTAAGGTTAAGAATAACAAGAGGTAGCATTTATTAAGTGACACTCATGTAACAGTCTCCCACAGAGAATGATTTTATTGTCAGACAGAAATAGATCTGTCGCTTTCTTCTACTTTTTATTAGTAGTGGGGCTTAGGGAAAATTGTTGTACTGTTGCCCTTCTTGTTTTCTGCCCGTAAAATAGAAAACACGATATAAACATTACTAGATTTTTGTAAGAATTGTACACACATGCACAGAATACCCACAGTAGTACTCAACAAATAGTTTCTGCATTTTAGTGGTGTATTTGGCAGACCAGCAGTCAGATATTGAATGGAACAACTGTGGTTTGGTTTCACCATATCAGGGCCAGTTTATAATAAAATACCAGGGCTTGTGTAAGTCCATGTGATTGATTAAAGGGAAAAACTTGGAAAGTCAGGGGGACATAAGAGAAGATGAGGTCTTGGTCAAAGCTGTTGGTGTTGCTAGAGATGGGAATTTGAGATCAGGGCCCAGAATAGCATGAGAATGCACTGTGGTGGTGAGGACTGGAACCAAATGTTAAGTCAGTATTTTATGTGGTCCAAAAAGGCAGGGTCAAGAAATTCTTATGGATCCAAACCAGATATAGAAGCTTAGAAAGTCAGATGGAAATCAGGGACCTAAGTCAGAAATAGGAAATCAAGAGCTAGAATATAAGCAATATGTTTAGACAAATAGTTATGGGCCCCAGAAGCAAAAGAGAAATTTGATGATATGCAAAGCTATTGAGGTCAAAGACTCCAAACATTATGGTAGCCCAAAGTAAAAATGGGTCTTAATTTGTGAGCAGGTGGAAAATTACATCTGGTTAGAATGGGGATGGAACAGTTACATAGCTCCTAATGCTAGAACTAGAACTCTTTTTCTAGTTGTCCCGTCAGTTATTTCAACGAGCTAGTGTTTATCTGCGTGAGAGAGAATATGATGTTTTCCTAAGGAGGGGCTTTCCATAAAGACACTATCAGACTATAAAGTTGTCTAAGGCATTTGTGGTACCCACGTGCTCAAAGAAGTGCTGCTGTCTCTACCATCTTTTATTCCAGCAGCAGAATCGTCCATTCTTTGGTTACAGCAATTTTATTCCTTGAATGTGTTCTGACCCAGAAGGAAATTGGAATTACCAGTGCTACTGTCTGAGGCTCAGCCGCAGAAGTCAAGATTTTTCCGAATCCTTCTGAATATTTTATCTTTCCTAATGCTGATTATTATTTGTCTGAAAGCTCATGCTATCTTATAAAGTCACTTTGTACTTTCATTTTTAATTGAAATATTCAGAATAGAATAAAATAGAATCATTTAAAGTTATGTTTAGGCAAAGTAGGTTTTCTTGATTAAAAAGGAGAAATTTAGAGTGGCATTTTAAAGAAATACATTTTAAAAAAAGACAGAAGTGCACATTTATGCAGTTCTTGCTGGGGAGGGTACTTTCTTTTCTTACCATTAGACCCATTGCAAAAATTCAGTTACTTTTCTTAAAGGTTTTGGTTATGAATGCATCTGAGATATTGATTGGGGGATTTTTAGATTTTTTTATTGTATATAATATCTATCTTTATAGGATTTTTGAGAATTCTTAGCAGTGCATCGGCACACAAGTATTTCTACCCAGTAGTCAATTTTATATTAATCCAGCATTCACGTACCATTGTCACAGTGATGACTGCTAGTGGTTCTAAGTATCACTAGTCTGAAGATCTATAGCATCCACATGTGTAGGTTGAATTTTTAATATCTATTAAAGTCTTTATTTCTCTACTACACATTTTTTTTGAACCCTGGGTCTGAGAAGACTCTGTTAACTAGAGTGACCTCTTGGAAAAAAAGGCTGTAATTAATGTTTTTGATGATTAAGTCATCAGTTAGAAAAAACAATGTCTGCATTCTGTTCTAATGCTGCTTTATGTCCTAGACCAGGGGTCAGCAAACTTTTTCTGTAACAAACCTGAGAGTAAATATTTTCATTTTTGTGGGCCAGTCTCTGTCCCACATATATAACTCCGCCCTGTGGTGCAAATGCAGAAAGGGTGTGTTCTCCTGATGTGTGGGTCAGTGACCTATTCATAGACTCCCATTTTGAACATCTGTATTGTATGAGGAGAAAAGACAGGACCAAATAAAAACTTTGTGTGATATGGTCTCTTTGGCATAAAATTTTAAAATGTATAAGAGTAAACATTATTGTGAAGACATTTGGAAGGTTGCACCCCTTTTCCTGGCCCTCATGAATCACACCCCATTTGTTAAAGGGCTGTTTTCTTCAAGCGTAACTTCTTCCCATACAGAAACAGTCTAGGACAAATGTCAGCAAGCTACAGCCCATGGGCCTTGTCTTTGCCTCTCAGGCCATACGGATATTCAGAAGTGGAGTCTACAGATACATCTTTGACACGTGAGTCAGAGAACATAAGTTTCCTTGAGTCTCACCCCCAGTGGCAGGTGGGGGAGCGTCTACCCTCTTTTGTTTGGCATATCCTATAAAAAATGGAATCTTTTGTGAAATGGTTGCTGGAACTCATTGGACCTTTTGTATTTGCAGAGCTTTTTCCCTCAGTGAAGCTAACAGGAGTAGTCAGGAATCAGAATTCTAATTTTGTTCTAGCACTGTGATTGCACCATTGCACTCCTGAAACGCAAGCGCAGATTGAGATAAATTTCTCCTGTGAAATGATACAATTCACATGGAAACATCTGCTTTTTTTGTCATACAGAGCTCACTTTTTGCTGTTGTTTATGTAACTGAGATGGTATTAAGAGGTTTTAGGTTGAATTTATTTTAGGCAATACTAATACTTTGATGTTTTATTAATGTTTACTAAGAAGATTTGAGAAACCATTACTAGCTGTAAAATTGAAGAAAATAAGAATAGTTTAGTACTAAAAATTAACCTTAAAATTACACATTAGCTAGCTACACTGTCGTAGAAAAATATTGTCTATGTCCTACTATTTAAGAAGACTGTGACATTTCACCATATCTTGATAAATGCTTGATGCCAAATAAGAAAATTATATAGCTCTCACCAAATGGCAACTTTTTATCATGTCAAATCTACCTTTGCACAAATAAGGTTTTAGAAGTGAAAAAAATAGTAAGAATGAGTATGAGTTTGGGGCTTTAATGGCTCCCAATTATTTGATATTTCTCGTTCAAATCATTTATAAGTATTTAATCATGGCTGATAAAGGTATCTTTCAGTTTAAGATCTGGTGATTTTAAGCTGTTTGTGGGTGCATCTATATTTATATAGAAAACAATGGGATTTACCAAACATTGTACACATTTAGAAGCACTAAACCTAACACTGCCCTCAATTCTCCAGGCTCTGGACTATAACATTTCAGATTCAGGACTCAGGACTGTAACCATTGTTCATGTTTCCTTCTTAATTACTTGTTGCAATGAAGTATACAAATATAAATGTTCATTCATATAAAATTTTCAAACAGAATGTTGAACAAGAACAGTGTTGAGATCATCTGCAACTTTTCCAATAATGTCCAGAAGAAACCCCTTAACTTACTCATGGTATTATAGTAAAATTGGATACATGGAAACAAAATGGACTTTTTCCAAGGGTAACATATCCAGGTTAGAAAGGGTAGAATAAACATGGGAAAGAAGAAGTGGAGTTAAACTGGGTGAAGAGATCCCCCAACCAAACCCTACCTGATGTGAATGAAATGGCATAGAAAGAGCTTTTAGATGAGATCACTAAATCTCTGTAACTAATGCAATGGAGACAAGAACAAAATGCACAAAGAACCTAGTGATCCATGCAATAAGCTTTTCCAAGATGAAGCATGTGCTCAAAATGAGGCAAGAAGTGAGTGCGTAAAGTAAATAGACATCGTGAACAGTGCCATATGCCTCCCCAGTGAGCTGTGTTCAGCTTTCTTGGTAAATTTGCATTTGACTGTTCTTACTTTGTGAGAAGATAATGTGCTAGGAAAAATCCTGTCTGAACCCCCAAAATGCCCGTGGTATACTGGCATTCATCCCTCACTTATCAATTCTCTATGAATTTATTTGCATATAGAAATGTAGCGAATACATTGTGCTTATCACATGCCAGACACTAGTATAAACTCCTTACATGCTTTGTCTCATTGAATCTTCACAAAAACTGCATGATGTGGGCTCTATTATCATGCCCCTTTCACAAATGAGGAGACACATAGATGTAAGTAATTTGTCAAAGTCTTTGAGGAAGTACCTAACAGTACATTAAAGGAAGGATTGAATAATCCCAATTTTCAGGAAGAAGAGGAAAGTGAATTCCCTCCAGTTGTATCCTTTGGGAGTAGGACATTAATCTTATTTCCTTTAGTTCTTTTTGAAAATTTTCCTTTGGTACTTTCTTGGAGACTTTCCAAGGATTCCTATCTAAAATTACCCCCCATTTCCCACCCTCCAGATTTTCTATCTACCGGAATTCCCTGTTTTATTTTCTCCTGAACACTTGACACTGTCTAATCTTGTATATGGTTCACTTATTTATACTGTTTACTTTCTCTTCCCCCACACAAATGAAATCCTACAAAGGCAAGAATTTTTGTCTGTCACTACTGTATTTCCGATGCCTAATATAGGCACTCAATAAATAATTGTTGAATGGATGACTGAATCAATTGATTGATCTTAGGTAAAGTTCTAAAGTGGATCTTTAAAAGAAATTCTTGTGAGCCTTTAAAAAGAAAGTGGTAATCATGTGGAATTTGTATTGGGTCACTAATAGTGAAGTATATCTGGTTAAGCTAATTTCCTTTTCCTGTAGCATCAGTATATCAAACGAGTGATATGTCCATTATCTACCTGGATTTCATCAAGCACTTAATCAAATCTTCCATATCTTGTGATTAAGATCTTCTTGTGTTAAGACATAGACAGAGTTGATGGAATCATTAAAGTCATAACTAAGTGGCTGCTTTCATGCATCGATGTCTGTTTAGAGAGAGGCTTCTAGTAATTGACTAGAGGATTTTGTCTGTTTTTAAATATTTTATTGGAGTATAGTTGATTTACAATGTTGTGTTATTTTAAGGTGTACAGCAAAGTGATCCAGTTATACATGTACTTATATTCATTCCTTTTAAGATTCTTTTCTCATATATGTTATAGAATATTGGGTAGAGTTCTCTGTGCTATACAGTAGGTCCAATGTGGGATCTAATTTTAAAAAAAGATTCAAATGAGGATTTGGTCTTTAGGTCTCTTCTGTTCACCATTTTTATTGTTAATTTTGATAGTGGCATTAGTGGCATAAGGAGCTAATTCACAGATGAGGCAAAAATAGGAAGAAGAGCTAGTACGGTTATTAAAAATATCAGCATACACAAAGTACTTGACAGACTGAAGGGGAGAGGTAAATATAATAAAACAAAACTTAGGAAGTGAAAATATAAATGGAAAGAAGTACTAATTGATGTTTTTTGAGAAGCAATGGTGGAAGAGGTGAGACCAGTTTAACAGCAATTAGAGATTTAGGTGATTGAAAATAGTTTGAATCAATAACATGATGTGAATCCCTTGTATCCCAAAATAGTCATTCATTCTTAGGTTTCATAAATAGAAATGTGTCTAAAACAGGAAAAGTAATAATTTGGCCCTATGTTTGTGTTGGTTTTCCCCTGCCTAGAACTGTGATGCCAATCCTGGATGATTCACTTTAAGGAGGACATTGAGAAGCTGGAGTATATTAAAAACTTGCAGACATGGAGAGAGAAGTTAAAACTATATCACATGAGTATCTAAAGTGGTAGCTCCAAACATGTAACCTTAGGATGTGTTTGATATGGCCCACACAGAGGTTTTAGAAATTTGAACTAGTGTTAGATGTTTCAAATTGAGTAGACGTTTCAGTAAAATATAGGTTTCTGGATTTTGCTCTTACATTCTTGTATGGAAACCAACCACGGAGATGTAGTGATTCTACTTTTGTGCTCTTCTCAGGCCACTTTAAATTCGCTTTAAATTCCTGCTTCCTATAATAATTTGAGTGCTTTACACCTGAAAGAAAAAGCCTGGGAATATATGGCCTCTAATATGAAGTTGGAGGTGCAAGAGATACAAATATATCTGGAGAGCTTTCATAGGGCAGAACAATTAGACCTAATCTATGTGACCCCAGAGAGCTGAACACTGGTGGTAATTATAGAGAAGAAAATTATCATTAAATATATCATTTTCTCACAGTGACCTGAGACTTGCTATGTTTTATTCATCTTTGGTTCATCAGTACTGAGAAGAATTTCTGACACATATTGGCACTCAGTGACTGCTTATTAAATAAATGAAATACAACAGGTTGTGAGTGGTGAGTCCCATTCTAGGAGCTGCTAGAATGTAAGCTTTTGGAGAACAGAGATCGTTGTTCATTTTGTTTACAGCTATGCACCTAAATCAGTGCAGCCACGTAGTAGGTGCTCATTAAATATTTGCAGCTTCCATGATCAGAGATAATCAAGGATAGAATCATGCTCTACTTGTCAGTACTGTAGGAAAAAATCAATTAGGTATACATGTGGGGGGTCATGGAATAGGGGGAATATTGAACTAGATGACATTTAAAGTCACTTCCAACCCTGAGAGTCTATCAGGCAAGTGACATGAAATGAGATTATGTATTTTACATTCAATATTAAACATGGTGAAAGTAAAGTAGAATGTGTATGATTAAAAAACCTGAGAGGCAGAGCATTTAGCCAATTATTTATTTATGGCAAGGACAAGAAAATGATTTACTGGATATTTTAATTAAAATAACCAATTATTATTTAAGATTTTTCTAATATTTGACAATATTTTGTATCCATATTGATGTCTATGTTTACTTTTCAGCAGTTAATTATTCTTATGTGATGAAAATATGTTTTTATCCCTTTATATTTGTAATATAATTTATAAAATCCATATTGCCTTGAGGTTTTGGAGTGATTTGTTACTTTATCCTTCAAGAAAGCCAATAATAAATCAAACCACTGAGAACTGATTTCAATTTTCATTGTTCAGGGTGGTTACTGAAGGTGATGTTCTGAAAAATCACCCTATAACTAACCTATAAAATAATATCTGGAGTCCAAAATGTGGCAAAGGAACAAAATTAAGTAACTGATTTTTTTTTAGCTCTTTATTGGAATATAATTGCTTTACAATCTTTTACCAGTTTTTGAGGTACACCAAAGTGAATCAGCTGTATTTATACATATATCACCATATCCCCTCCCTCCCACCCTCCCTGTCATATATATATGGAATCTAAAAAAATGGTACTGATGAACCCAGTGACAGGGCAAGAATAAAGATGCAGATGCAGAGAATGGACTTGAGGACACAGAGTTGGGGGGGTGGGGCAAAGAGGAAGCTGGGACAAAGTGAGAGAGTAGCATAGACATATATACACAACCAGATGTAAAATAGATAGCTAGTGAGAAGTTGCTGTATAACAAAGGGAGATCAACTCGATGATGCCTTAGAGGACCAGGACAGGGAAAGTAACTGATTTTTAAATGTTTGTTGTAAGAATTCGATGCACCTTTTATTGTGAAGTTCTAGCAAGTTTGATACTCTCAAAATCAAGAAAAAGGAGAAATTGCTTTATAACCTCAAAGGACAGAAAAGTCTAAACCCCTGATTTTGAGTGCCAGGGATGAACGTATTTAGAATGCAGTTCTGAGAGGGATGGAGTCTAACTATGAAAAACAGCGGCTATTAAATTCTGGAAAACTTTCAGTTTATTTGAAGGTGATAAGGTAATTGATTTTTGCTGAATGTGATTGATAAGGGATAACATTTTCCTCTGAGTATTTAGCTCAGGGCAAAGAAAAGCAGCACCTAATTTTATAAAGGTTCGTGGATACATAGTGGTGGGATAGGTCTATGAAACGTCATTTTTACAGTGCAGGTAATGAACAATGAAGAAATTCCTGTCGCAGAGTGGTACGCAAAACCTTAGAATCCTATATCACCGCCATATTCACCATCATCACCGTGGTGTGTTGAATGGCCACATCACCTTGTCTGGGAGGAATCCTTAGCATTTTATACATTTGTTTTAGTTTTTACAGCTTCCTCATGGTGAACATATAGCCATGGTGAACTTAACCATGGTGAACATAGTTAACATACAGGGTTCAACCTAGTTTCAGAGCCAGCGTTGGGTAAAACGATGATATTAAGTCCTATTTTATTTCAACGACTCTTCTGCTTGCTGGGATCCCCTCCTGTTTGCACAGCACAGCATCTTATTTTTCCTTCCTAGATTTAAAGGAGAAAGTCCTTGAGTTTTTATATACAAAAAATGTATAATGGAAAATTTCAAACGTGCACAAGTAGAGAGAATAGTATAATACACCCTAAGGACTCATCACCAAGCCTCAACAGTTCTCAGTACACAGACATTTCTTGTTTCATCTGTGTCCCCACGCACATTTCCCTCTACGAGGATTGTTTTGAAGCAAATCTAATACATAAATTTACTTCATTTGTAAGTATTTTAGCATGTGTCTAAAAAATAGGCTTCTAAAAAATTACCTCAGTAACATTAAAACACCTGCAAATTTTACTGATACGTTCTTAATATCAAATTTCTCTGATTTTTAAGATATTTTTAAATTTTTTGTTTGAAATGAGTTCCAAACAAGGTTCATATATTGTAATTGTTATGTGTCTTAATCCCCTTTTAGACTATAAATTTCTCTTTTCTCTCTCTCTGCAATTTTTGGTTGACAAAACTGGGTCATATATGGCAGAACGTTTCTGCGGATTTGATTTAGCTAATTGCATCCCTGTGGTATTGTGCAATGTAGTCACCTGTCCCTTGAATTTTCTAAAACTAGTATTTAAATCTAAAGGCTTGATAAATGACTTACATTTTATTATTTGGGGAGAATAAATGTATATTGTGAAATGTAGTTTTTTCTCAAACTTTCATTTACTAAAGATCTGAAATACTAACTATAATTATTTTCAGTTCTTTTGTTGTTGTCTTACCTCATCTGACTCTTTCTTCGTCTCGATCACTTCCCCCTTAGACGTCTTGAATTTGTACCCTTTCCTATGCCTCTCATTCCCACTTCCTCCCTCTCTTCGAACTTTTTCCTTCTTATTGATTTGCACATTTCTTGCTAGTATTGAGAGTGCAGGGAGTTGAGGAGCAGAATATCAACAACAAGATACAAGGAAGTGAGTGGGGATGGAAGGTAATTCAGGGAAGTGGTCACATCTTTTGCTTCAGAATGCAGTGGCATTCCCTAGTCAGTTTTTTGGTTTCAAATTGTACATTAGGTATAATTAGATTTGAATGTGGGTGATTTAGATGACCATAAGATAACATCCTAAAGATAATTATTATGAGATGTTTCCTTCTAGTCTGTTAGCAGTGTGTGTGTATGAGTGTGTATTATAAATTTTGAGAGCATACTGTATATATCCTATTGGCTCCTGCTTTTTCCACTTGACAAAATGCTGTCTGAATTTCTTTAATAAATTCTTTTTAGTAGCTGCTTAGTATTTATGATATAGATATATTTCTAACGTCATTTCCTTTAGCTGGATGATTTTTGGTTGTCTCGAAGTTTTCACCCTTAATTGTGTTATAAATGACACCCTCATTCAAAACGTGGAGCTGCACTGCTGACCACCTCCTTAGGTTAATTTCCAGAGAAGTGGTGTTACTAGGTTAAAGGACACGACCGGTTTTTAAGGTTCTTAATGCATACTGTAAAGCGACTTTCCAGAAAGTTTCTTTCATCTTTTATTTCTCTAGTTGTTCATCTAAGCTCTTGAGTAACCATAGTATTACTATCATTAAAAAAGTTGTAAACATAATGAGTCAAAAATGGGGACATAATGATTTCACGGGAATTTATTATTACTAGAAGGAGGACCCAGTTTTTTTCTGTGAATTATTGTTTATGTTCTAAGCTAATTTTTCCGTTGAGAGAAGAGTGTTTTCCTTACTAATTTATAAAAGAATTTACATATGAAGGATGTTGACCATTTGACACACCAGGTGCGAATATTTTTTCAGTTTATAATTTATCTGAAGTTTTGTATATTTTTATAAATGAAAGTTTCCAGTATTTAAAAAAACTCATTTCTTTTGTGATTTCTTCCATTGTCATTATGCTTGTAAATACTTCTCCACCCCAAGGTCAATTAAATGTTTACTTATATTTTATTCTTATGACTTACTATTTTGTGTTAACAAAAACACATAACATAAAATTTACCACCATAATGGTAATTTTTCAGTGTACGGTACAGTGGTATTAACTACGCACGTTGTTGTACAACAGGTCTCTAGAATGATTTATCTTACAAAGCTGAAACTCTATACCCACTAAACAAGAAATCCTCTTCACCCTTCCCCCTAGTCCCTGGCAATCACCACTCTACTCTCTGTTTCAGAGTTTGACTACTTAAGATACTTCATAGTGAAATTATTTAGTATTTGGCATTTTGTGACTGACTTTTTTCATGTAGCATAATGTCAGTGTTCATCCGTGTAACATTTGACAAGATATTCTTTTTTAAAAGGCTGAATAGAATTCCATTGTATGTATAAATCACATTTTCTTTATCCATTCTTCTGTTGATGGACATTTGGTTTGCTTTCACCTGTTGGCTACTATGAATAGTGCTGCTCTGAACATCAGTGTGCAGATATCTCCCTGACATCTTGTTTTCAATTCTTTTGGATATACCAGGAAGTGGGGTTGCTAGATAATATAGTTATATTTAGAGTTATATTTATAATTTTTTGAGGAAACTCCATACTATTTTCCAAAGCAGTTACACCATTTTACAATCTCACCAACAGTTCACAAGGGTTCCAGTTTCTCTACATCCTTGCCAACACTTGTTATTTTGTCTTTTTGATAGTAGCCGTCCTAATGGATGTAAGGTGATAGCTCATTGTGTGGGTTGTTTTTTGTTTGTTTGTTTTTTGCTCATTGTGGTTTTGATTTGCATTTTTTCCAATGATTAGTAATGTTGAGCATCTTTTCATATGCATATTAGCTGTTTATCATCTTTGGAAAAATATCTATTCAAGCATATTTTCTGAGTTACTTGATATTTTGTTGTTGAGTCTTAGGTGTTCTTTATATATTCTGGATATTAACCCTTTATCAGATATACTATTTGCACATATTTTCTCATTTTCCTTTGTGAATTTTCTATTGGTATTTTCTTTATGGTTACCATAGGGATTACATAAGATATTTTATAGTTATAAAGATCTATTTTAAACTGATAATTTCAGTCAGATACAAAAATGCTACTTCTTTACACCCCACACACATACTTTGTTATCAGTTTCATAGATTACATATTTTTATATTTTCATATTTTGTATAGTTTCATAGTTATTGTTTTCTTACACTTTTATCTTTTAAATTGTATATCAGAATTTAAATTGATTTGTGCACCACAGGATTCTGTATTTGTCTAAATACTTGCCTCTACCAGAGAGCTTTATATTTTCATATGATTTTGTGTTGCTGTCTAGTGTCCTTTTGTTTCCAGTTGAAGGACTCCCTTTAGCAATTCTTATAAGGCAGATCTAGTGGTGATGAACTCCCTCAAGTTTTTGTTTATCTGAGAATGTATTTATAGTTTCTTCATTTTTTTTAAGACTTCAAAATTTAGAATCTTTCCAGTTCTTTTTTTTAAAGAACTTTTATTGAGATATAATTGACATACAATAAACTGCATATATTTAAAGTGTACAATTTGATTTTTTTTTCTTATTAGTAATGTGTATATGGCAATCCCAATCTCCTACATAGCTTCTTCATTTTGAAGGACAATTTTGGCAAAGGTAATATTTTTGGTTGGCAAGTTTTTTCTTTCAACATTTTGAATGTATCTTCCCACTCTCTTCTAGCCTATAATGTTTTTGCTGAGAAAATTCACTGACAATCTTATGGAAGCTCCCTTTTCTCTTGCTGCTTTCAAGATATTCTCTTCGTGTTTGACTTTTGACGGTTTGATTATAATGTGTTCAGTGTAGACTTTTTTGAGTTTAACTTAGATCAAGCCCTTTTTTTCTTGAATTTGGATGTCCAGTTCCTTCCTCAGAATTGGGAATTTTCAGCTATTATTTCTTCAAATAGCTCTCTGCCCCTTTCTCTCTTTCTTCTCTTTTTGGGACTCCCATAATGTGTATATGAGTCTATTTTATCATATCCCATAGTCCCTTAGGACTTCTTCAATTTTTTTAATTCTTTTTTATTTTTATTCCTTTGATGGGATAATATCAAATGACCTGTCTTTGAGTTTGCTGATTCTTTCTTCTGCTTGATAAAGTCTGCTGTCAAGCCCCTCTAGTGAAATTTTTCAACTCAGTTGTCACATTCTTCAATTGAGAATTTCTGTTTGGTTGTATTTTATAGTTTCTGTCTCTTTCTCTGTATTCTTATTTTGTTCATACACATTATTTTCCTAATTTCTTTTATTTGTCCATCTGTGTTTTCTTATAGTGCACTGAACTTCTTTAGGACAATTATTTTGAATTTTTTAGGTAATTCATAGATCCCCATTTCTTTAGGGTCAATTTCTGGAAATTTATTTTGTTCTTTTGAATAGGTCATGTTTCCCTGTGTCTTTGAGTGCCTTATTTTTTGCTGTTATTTGTGCATTTGAGAAAACAATACTTAGGCTTTACAGACTATAGACAAGAGGAGGACCTTCACCAGCTAGCATGGCTGGAAATTCTAGGGGCCTCTTGAAACTTTTTGGGGGATGCATCTTCCCCAGACTTATGCATGTAATTTCTCAATTAGTGAGGCTTCCCAGTTTCTTTTTCAGGAGCTTATAATCTCTTGCACCCTCTGGTGTCTCTCTGAGGTACTAAAGATTCTCTAGCCCTGCTGAGCTCTCTTTTGTTCTCAATGGCCCCCACACATCCAAAGTATTCTGGCTCCCCATCAGTCCTCTGAGTCAGGTGAGACAGGAACCAGTTCCTTGGGCTGTTACCCCCACCACACACACAAAAGTTATAACACTGAATGTATAGTACACTCTCCTCTTTCCCTCCCCGCACCCCCACCCCCCACCCCAGCCATGAGTTGGGATTTTTCTCCCATTTGCACCAACTGTGCTGTCTTGGGAGATGGGTTATCACAGTTGAGATGAAATGGCTTTTCTTATACATTTCAATGGGCTGGTCTTAGCTTTGAGTTTGCTTGGGTACTGAAACTTCTTAACTGGTTTCTGGAAGTTCTCATAAAGTCTCTTAGAACTATATATTGTTGTCAAGTTGGTGTCTTTGTGGGGGAACAAGGTCTGAAGCTTCCTATTCCACTATCTTGCTGATGTCACTCCATGACTTACTTTTTTATATTTAGTATTCTTAATATTTAACATTTTTATTCCCTCTAACATGGTCTACACAGTGACTTTCCCCAACACTAATATAATTGTTCTTCCCCCATTAGTTGATAGTGTTTCCTTTAATGTATATTAAGCTCTTATATAAGAAATATTTAAGAAAATTTAAGAAATTTAAGAAAATTCATGCATTAAACCAGGTTTTAATCAAATAATGAAAATAATTTCTTCAACTTTCCTGTAATTCTGTGCCTCTTATTTCTATTTCCCACATTACTGAATTGTCCAGAAGTCCTTGAAAAGTGTGGGAAATTTTGCATTTGAGTTACAACTGTAAGATTTAGTGTCAGGTAAACCTAGTCTGAAAACCTGGCTTCACCATTTACTAATAGTGTTACTCTAACCTCCCTAAACTGGGAGTTAAGTGGCAAACTAACCTCTCTAAGCCTCATTTTCCAAATCTGTAAAATGGAAATAATAACAATTCATCATGCAGTTTTTAATGGGATCAAATAGCTACCTTTGCAGAATATGCAACATAATATTTATTAATGATCCTAAGTAAAAGAGGTATTGGGGAGCATCCTTGTATTATCCCTTATTTTAATAAGAATAAAAAATGTTTCACCATTGACTATAACATTGAATGTAGACATATAAGCATTCTTTTGATCCATAGTTTGTTTATCAATGAAATCCTTAATAGTTATTTGAACATCAAAGCCAAGAGTGAAAGCTCTGCTGGCTCCTTCCATGTGAAGAGGGAATTTAGCATTACTTTGTCTTCCCTTTCCTCCTACACCTCAGTCTTTATTAGTTTATTCTACAGACTTATTTTATTATCATAAATATACCTTACCAAAATGGTTTTAGTTTTTGTTTTCATGTTTGTAAATATTTTTTTATTAATGTTGGTATCAAAGTATAACTTGAAAATGAAAACAATAGATCTTTGTGCTCCCTTTAATGATGTGGTTTGGCACCTGATTACTTAAATGAGAGATGTTTCAAAACAGTCAGAGAATAACCCAGCTAAATTTTAACCTGTTTTTCTAGGAAGACATAATTTTCAGGGGCCAGAAAAATAATGTTAGCTTCTTTTATGCAGTTGTATTTCTATTACTGTGTATATCATTGCAAAGTAAACAATTGATAGAAATCATGTTTTTCTTTACATTTTCTTTCTTTTCTCTGCCAACCAAATAGAATCTACTTCATTTTTCAAGGTGACTCAGGAAAGACACAATACTATTTACAGAAGGTTAAGTGAATCCTAGAGTTTCAGACAGACTTTCTTCTTGATGAAAATATATAGTAGAATATTACTGAATGAGAAATTTTCCTTTTTAGGAACTTTTAGAAGTTCTGATGGGCGAATTATAGGAAAAGGATTTAGAAAGACTTTGGTGATTTCTGTCTCTTCTAATCAGTTTGAAATCACACCCTATATTTGGATTATGCTCTGTGGATGTGTGAAGAGCTATCTGTTATCTTTGTGTTAACCTGGGGTGGAAATTTTCATTTTCATACAGAATTCATTTTTACAAGAGCGCCTTTCTGTATGGATATACAAATATCCATTTGAGAATGAATTGTTAGTTTAGTACAATGCCCTTTTCAGTATTAAAAGACCTTAGGTATTTATCTTTATTGCCTTGATTTGTGAATTTCCTATAAGATGATTTGAGCGACCTTAGCATTGGATTTTAAAATAAAAAATATATATATATTATATATATATATAATGAATAATAAGGTAAGGGGAAAATATTTGGCATAAGGCTGAGAAATCCTAAGACAGATTTTCAATTATTGCTTTAGTATGTTGTGAACAATTCATGGAGACATAACAGAATTTATGTATATGTATGTATACATATACAATGTCTATGATACACACACACACACATACACACACAGTGTCTACCATTGTATATTTCTTTTAGATTGTGAATATAATCTTCAGTTCATTTCAATATAACCTATTAAGTTGTATCCTAGTTCTTAAAGAGTTGGTTCAGTTTTCAAAAATTGTCTTGTCTATACTAAAAATTCAGGCCCAGGGAAACTGCTTTTTCAGAGTAAGTTAGGGAACTAATTAGACAGGAGTAAGGAGTATAGCATTGGAAGTTATAAAAACTAATTTTCCGCTTATTCTGTCTTCTTTCTGAAAATTCATGCAATATTTAACATGCTAACTTCTGCAATGCTCTGTGTAGCATAGGTACTCTGGAAGCACCGAGTGCCTGAAATCGTTCATTCTTATTTTTAAAAATTAGGGGAAAATGCTTATCATAATGTATCTATATTTGAAAGAAGTTTCAAACATTGGAATAGACCAAAGCAATCTGAGTGGCTCAAGTCCTGAAATTTTAAAAGAAATTCCTTTTTTAAGGGATAACTTATATTAGTAGTGACAAACAAAACATTACTAGTAATACCAATATCAAAAACTATTTCTCCATTTTCTGATTTCTTACAGTTGAAGAAGTGAAGTTGTTTGTCTATTTTCTTCATTCATGCCTTCAACAAGGTTTATTTAGCATGTGTTTTGTCCCAGGCACTGGCTGAGTGCTGGAGGTACAGTAGTTGTAACGGCGTGCTCCTGTCCTTCTGAATGTGTCCAAGCTAACAAAGGGGATGACACATAGCGAATCATTTTACTACAGTTGGAAGGCTGAAGGCTGACTTGGGGTCATAAATAAAAAGGTGATATTTATTTGTATTCATTGTCTTGGATACATATTTTCAATGTCAGTGTGTACTGAAGGAGGTCACCGAGAGAACTTGACCACCAGTTGACCTGTGAGCTGGACCCAGGCAGACAGAAGCTCCTCACCCCCTCCCCGGTCCATGGAATGTTCTACCCACCATTCCCCTAGTAGGGGCCATTTTCAAGGATGCAGGCTTGAGAGAGCAATGTGTTGTTGAGATCATCTGGACAGTATATGTAACTGAACCCAGTTAAGGCCTCTATATGAATTTCAAGATTCTCGCTTCGGGTGCTGTGATCTGCTTGCCTTGCAGCCGCCCAAGACAAATCTGTATGTAAGTTTCCTTCCTTTTAAATCTGTCACCTACGAATCAGGAGTGGCCTGCCTCTTTCTCTGGCCTCTCCTTGCTCTCCTGTATAGGGGCCAGTTTCAGATTTCACGTGGGAAGCTCCCAAGGTTTCAAACCAACAGTGTGCAAGGTGAGAAGAGAAATGGTTGAGGATAGCATTTTGGAGAGTGTCTAGGTTCAAGACACAGTTAACAGGATCCAGCAGTGAGACTAAACAGAACTGAATGGAGAAGTAGATAGGACACAAAAAGAAATGCCTGGTTTACGAGGTAATCATAGCTCTTAGTTTGCCTGAGACAGTCCAAGTTTTCTCCTTGGGTTGATGTCACTTCTGGTTACCACCCACTTCACAAAACTGTTCATTCCTACTGATATACTCCTAAAGAGTTCGAAGTCCTCTGTTACAGCTTTTATCACACCTTGGTGACGATCTGTTTATCTTCCGCCCCACATGAATAGTGAGTACTTAAGGAAAAGGAAGTGTCTAATTCATCTGTACTTCTACCTCCCCACACACATTTGCAAGGTAGTAGATACTCAATAAATATTTAATTAAGGAATTACCCAGAAAAGAATAATGTCATGATTAAGATAACTTGAACTCAAAGAGTAGAGATGTGATTATATATGTAATATAGCATTAGCTGTAACAAGGAGACTCCAAATTCTAGTGGCTTTCCACAATGGAAAATTATCTGTGACTCACATAGCCCAAATTAAGTTTTCTTGATTCACAAGTGGCTCTCCTCTGTGCAGTGACTTAGAAACCATGATTTCTCCCATCTTTTGACTTCACCATCTTCAGTATACAGGAAGGAGTTCCAGAGGGGGAGAGAAATGAGGGATTGTACTCACAGTTTTAATGGGCCAGGTGTGAAAATGGCACATTTCATTGGCCTGTAATCCTTTGCATATACGGTAATGCCATTGAGGTACCTACATTTATCTGCAAGGGAGTCTGGAAATGTGGTCTAGCTGGTGCCCAGAAAAAGGCATTCTCTCCTACAATACCAATGTATATATATATTTTTCAAAATAATTTCTCTATAGAAAATTTCATATATGTATGTAAAGTATATATACATATATGTGAAACAAATATCAAAAACCCTGAGATTAGCAGCAAACAGAGCAATTTATTTATCATCAGTTATATGTTATGTCCCTGCCCTAAAGGCCTTGTTAAGTGGCTGGCAATCTACTCTGGAGGGGAAAAAAAGAGAATAAGGAAACTAATTAACTCTCCTTCATAGAAACTGAAGAAAATAACAATAATAGTGATTCCAACAACAATAACATTTTTAACACTCATGCAGCCGTCATAACTCTTAATCGTTGAGAAATTGCTTTCTTTAGGTATGTCTTTCAGAGAGGTACTTGTCCTAACAGTAAAAATAATTACTTTAAGGTTATTTTTCTGCCAACTATTCCAAATACGTTGCTTAGTTACCAAAGAGAATTTCATTTTATTACAAATTAACAGGTTTGCATTAAACTCATTCAGATATTTTAGTTTTTTTTTTTTGATATTGCATATCTTGAAGCTGAATAAAGTATTTTTGAGTCCCATCAACAGCAGGTTCAATGTAGTTTCATTTCTTATTATGATTTTTATTGTACTTTTAAACTCAAAATAGTACATCTTTACAGGGAATATAGAAACTAGTAATAAACAAAAATATGAACTTAGAACACTTCCTAACACCATACACAAAAATAAACTCCAAATGGATTAAAGACCTACATGTAAGGCCAGACACTATAAAAGTCCTAGAGGAAAACATAGGCAGAACACTCTATGACATACATCAAAGCAACATCCTTTTGGACCCACCTCCTAGAATCATGGAAATAAAATCAAGAATAAACACATGGGACCTCATGAAACTTAAAAGCTTTTGCACAGCAAAAGAAACCATAAACAAGACTAAAAGGCAACCCTCAGAGTGGGAAAAAATAGTTGCCTATGAAACGACGGACAAAGGATTAATCTCCAAAATATATAAGCAGCTCATGCAGCTTTTTAATACCAAAAAAGCAAATAACCCAATCCACAAATGGGTGGAAGACCTAAATAGACATTTCTCCAAAGAAGACATACAGATGGCCAACAAACACATGAAAAGATGCTCAACATCACTCATCATCAGAGAAATGCAAGTCAAAGCCACAATGAGGTATCACCTCACACTGATCAGAATGGCCATCATCACAAAATCTGGAAACAACAAATGTTGGAGAGGGCGTGGAGAAAAGGGAACTCTCCTGCACTGTTGGTGGGACTGTAAGTTGGTACAGCCACTATGGAAAACAATTTGGAGGTTCCTTAAAAAACTACAAATAGAACTACCATATGATCCAGTAATCCCACTCCTGGGCATATACCCAAAGAAAACCATAATCCCAAAAGAAACTTGTACCATAATGTTTATTGCAGCACTATTTACAATAGCCAGGACATGGAAGCAACCTAAATGCCCATCAACAAATGAATGGATACAGAAGATGTGGCATATATATACAATGGAATATTACTCAGCTATAAAAAGGGATGAGATGGAGCTATATATAATGAGGTGGATAGACCTACAGTCTGTCATACAGAGTGAAGTAAGTCAGAAAGAGAAAGACAAATATTGTATGCTAACTCACATATATGGAATCTAAAAATGGTACTGATGAACTCAGTGACAAGAACAAGGACGCAGGTGCAGAGAATGGACTGGAGAACTCGAGGTTTGGGAGGGGGCGGGAGGTGAAGGGGAAGATGAGACGAAGCGAGAGAGTAGCACAGACATATATATACTACCAACTGTAAAATAGATAGTCAGCGGGAAGTTGTTGTATAACAAAGGGAGTCCAACTCGAGGATGGAAGATGCCTTAGAGGACTGGGATGGGGAGGGTGGGGGGCACTCGAGGGAGGGTGGGGTGGGGAGTCGAGGGAGGGAGGGAATACGGGGATATGTGTATAAAAACAGATGATTGAACTTGGTGTACCCCCCCAAAAAATAAAAAATAAAAATAAATAAAATAAAATAAAAATATGAAAATCACCATCAATACCATCACCCAGAGAAAGCCATTTTAGAGAACTGGGATATATCTTTCTAAAATTTTTCCATAAATATAATATGTGTTGGTGTTAGCTTTTGTTGGTTTTAGTGTTGTTTTACAAAAATGAGATCACATTGCAATCTGTTTTTCCCACTCGGCATTATATCATGAACATAATCACATATTCTTCTGCGTTATTTTAGCAGCCTCATAGTATTTCATAATATAATGTATCAAAATTTATTAAGCCAATCCATCGGTACAATAATTAGATTATATCCGGTTTTTCTTTATCATAAATAAGCTACAGTGAACACCTTGGTTACTGAGTCTTTGCCAAACCATCTTATTGGACCATGTCTAAAATGTCAAAGCCATTAGTTCCCAAATTTAAGCATACATAAGAACCACAGTGGAGACTTACTAAGATTCCCAGGCCCTAATCATAGAGATTCTGATTACACATATCTAGAATAAGCCCTGGGAGTCTGAATTTTAGCAAGTACCTTCTGCGATTCTCATGCAGGAAATGTGAGCATCACTTTTTGAGAAATAATGGCTTGGAGATGTTATAAATACTGTCCTTTCCCTCAACCACTTATAAAAATGTCATTTTCCTACAATAACATGAAATACATATCATTCTTGTCATTTTTACCTCTTGCCTTCTACCGGGTAAAGTTCTTTTTAGTTTTGAAATATCATTGATACACATTGAACTGGAATTTTTAAAAAGCCACTTGTTATGTTGTTTTTGAATGGAAATTTTAGGATACAGCTTTATCATTTTTATTATCAAGATAAAAATGCTACACTTTATTTTTAATAGAGGTTGTTCTCTCAAAAGAAGTTACCTCTTGAGGTGGTTTTATCTAAACAAGAATGTCACAAACCTTAAGTCTTTTATCACATGACCTGGGTTATAGAAAGCGTTCCTGCAGTTGCAATGTTACCTTATAAAAAGACATTAACTTTGGGCAGCTACATTCAGTGTTAGCCCTGCTGGACTCATCTTTTGTTCTTCTTTTCCATGTTTATCCTGAAGAAGGGTATCCACACACTTAAGTCATTAACTTCTCTTGAGAAATACTTGAGGCAAATTATGACCTGTTAGCAGTTCCAGAGTATGGCTGAAGTTTGCTGTTCTGTCCTTAGACAAACATATAGAACTTCATCAACACTCAGAGGCTCACTTTCTCAACCTAAAAGCTAAGAATGGTACATGTGAACACACGTTTTCCCTTTGTTTTATATATTTGCCATCTCACTAAACATTGATTTTGTCACTGGCTGTTAGAAAATCAGAGTATTTCAGAGCTGAAAGAAGCCTTCGGTTTCATTTTGTACAACCTCTTGATTGTATGTCTAAGGAAACTAAAGCCCAGAAAGGTTAAATGACTTAACACCACATAAGTAATTAGTGGCAGAGTCAAGCCTACAATCTCTGTCTCCTAACTTAATCAACAAGGATTCTCACTAATTTCCAGTGTTTATATAAGGCTGTCCTGATCTCAATTCTGTTAATTTTTTTTTAAAGAAAATGTGAGGCATATTAAATTACAGTCAATGTGTGTGTTCTGTTCTTTTCTAGAAGTATGCCCCTTGCCAGTGACCATACTTGTTAGAGGTAGTATAGAGTAGTTGTTATTAATTTCAGATTTAACTAAAATAGATTTGAGTTTGAATTTTGACCTGTAGGGTGATCAGTTGTCCTAGTTTGCTTGGGATTGGTGGGTTTCCCCAGACATGGGATTTGCAGTCCTAATAGCAGGACGTCCCAAGCAAACTGGTTAGTAGGGTAATGTGGCTGTGTGACCAGGGCATATGATGTTAAATGTCTCTGTTTGTGTGTGAAATGGAAAAACTAATAGAATCTAACCCAGAGGACTTCAGTGAAAATTAAATGAATTGGTATAAGCAAAACATAGCACCTGATAAGTAAACCCAGCACTTGATAAGGACTCAATAAATATTAGCCATTCCAGTTTTATTGAGATATAATTGATATAGAGCAGTATATAAGTTTAAGGTGTACAGAAAAATGATTCGACTTAAAAATATCATAAAATGATGACCACAGGTTTAGTTAACGTTCATCGTCTCATATAGATACAAAAAGAAAAAGAAAAAAAATGCTTTTTTCCCTGTGGTGAGAACACTTAGGATTTACTCTCTTAATAACTCTCAAATCTATCACCCAGCAATGTCAGCTGTAGTCATCACACTATACGTTACATCCCTAGTCTTTATTTTACAATTGGAAGTTTGTACCTTTTGACCTAACTTTCATTCAATTTCCCCTCCCCTACCCACTTCTGGTAACCACAGATCTCATCTGATGAGTTTGGGGTTTTTTTAGATTCCATGTATGAGAGAGCTCATACAGGGTTTATTTTTCTCTGTCTGACTTACTTCACTTAACATAATGCCCTCAAGCTCCACGCATGTTGTCGCAAGTGGTAGGATGTCCTGCTTTTTAAAGTCATTATTATTTTTCATGTTGTTTTATGTAGCAACTAGGTTCCTCAGAGCACAGATTCTCAGAATCTAGGTCTTCGTATCTAGGACTTGAAATAAATGAACTTTGTGTTTAGCTTTGACGTCCTCTTTACCTTCTGGGTGCCTTCTTTTTTGGTTCTAGTTTTCCATGAAATTAGACAATAAAACCCAAGGCTGAATAGAACCCACCATTGCACGTCCTTTCACTTTTTTTCAAGATATAAACTAGAAACAGACAAATTTTCTATTTGGAAAACAACATGGATGAATGAAGTATCAAAAGCAGTATAGTGCTATGAGAAGATCAAGGGAATTACCCTGGGTTATAATAATATTAGCTGCCATTTTGTTGAGTGCAAACTCTGGACCATATATTAGTTATTCATATACTTTGTATCTCTGCTCCAGACAATGACCCTGAGAAGTAAATATTATTATTATCCTCAAGGTTCAAATGGAAAACCAATCTCAGTGAGCCTAAGTTACTTGCCCAAAGATGATAGAATAGTAAGAAGTGCAATAAAGATTCTAAACTAGGTCTGGACTCTACAGAGTCAATGCACTTTAACTGATAACTGGCAGGCTAATTTTGGAGAAATTGCCTTTTGCCTCTCTGGGCTGGTTCCTTCACCTGCATGACTCAAGGAAAGGAAATTGCCATCGTTGGTTGCTTATCACATTGCAGGTAATCAGCTACGCACGTTACATTCATGATCTCAGTTAATTCTTGTGGGTAGATATTATTTCCATTTTCTTCTTTGCGGGTGGTGGGTGGATCATTGTCCTCTTCCAGGTCCCGACAGGGAGTCACCCTTACCAATGGAAACGTTTTTTAAGAAAGGGAAACTCCTACTTCATTTCCAGAGCCCTTCCTTTTCACATCTCAGGAAATGACCAGCTTCAGACAATATGCCAAAGAGACATAGTCAAGGGTGACAAATTCTGCTCCCCTTCACACTGGTCCCTGGGAGAGACCCCGCCAGCCACCCACCCGGAAAACAGAGTCACTCACCGAAGCCCTCCCTGAAATACCACCTTCAGCTCCTAAAGACCAAAGAGGGTGTGGGGGGTAGTGGTTTGGGACTTCAAAGGGGAGGAAGATCACTCACATGGAAATAGAGAAGCAAAGGTTTGGCCAACCAATGTGTGCTGTGCCACGCAGAGACGATGGATCTATTTCCATTTTTATGATAAAGAAACAGAAGACTTAAGGAGATTAAGCAACACTCTACAAACACAGCTAGCAAAGTGGCAATGCAAGGATTCCAAAACTCAGCATGTTATCTGATAACATTTGGTGGCTCTGTCATTCTGTGCGTGTAGATATAAACATTACAAGACTAGACTTTCTAACCACTTGGAAATAAGTATTACTTAGGTAGCAGTATATTTTTTCAACTAGAATCAGAATATTAAATTTTCTGTTTTATTCTGGACTTGATTTGCCTTTGCATGTAGATATTAAGGATCTACTTTGCAAAATGCAGCTGTGATTTAAATATATTTCTACTGGGTACACAGATTTTCATGTCTTTTTTTTCATTCCCCTCACCAAGTCTTATTATAAAATTTTGTAAAGAATATCTGAGTAACGTGACATATGAAAATATGTGTTACAAATATGGCCCTACATATGAAGAAAAATGTGGGACTCATTTTCTTCCTCTTTCTTCACATATGTATGGGTATGTAATATGTCAAGGTATATATATATATGTGTGTGTGTGTGAAATTTCTGCAATTTGTTTCATATTTGGTAGAAAAATGTTTTGATTTACCCTTGATTTCATAGAATTCATGCACAAAGTTCATAAACTCTAAGATTACTAGAAATGCCAGTTAACTGTAACAGCCAAGCCATATCTAAATATACTGGTGAACAACTTTACTATTTTTAAAATAACTCTAAATTTCAGTTATTAGTTATAGTCTTTTCACCAAACATTGTTCTGTTAATATCATTGCTTTCTAGTTAGCATTTTTCATGTATAAGTTTCCCTAAATTTCTGTCTCCAAAAGTAGAAAGCCATCCTGTAATGATAAATCCTGGGACTTTTGTTGATTGCTGTACTTTCTTGAACTTTTGCCTTAGGCCTCTGAGGAAACACTGCATTCCACTAATGACGAGGAAGACCCTTTGCGAGGAATGGAACCCTATCTGGTCCGGAGACTTTCTTGCCGCAATGTCCAGCTTCCCCCTCTTGCCTTCAGACAGTTGGAACAAGCTGACTTGAAAAGTGAATCAGAGAACATTCAAAGACCAACCAGCCTCCCCTTGAAGATTCTACCTCTGATTGCCATCACTTCCGCAGACTCCAGTGGGTGAGTGACCTTGGGCGACATTTCCCCATTTTATATTTTAAATGATGATTGCTATCTGTGATCTTTTGAGTTTTGTCGCTCATTGCTTGATCTGAGTGGAAGGAAAATGGGGTTTCTATAGCCAAAGAAAGAAGGGTGATTTTTTTTTCTCAGGTAATGTTGCAATCTCTACAGGAGGAGACATTTTCATCAAATTATTTTACAAGGAGGATTTGAAAAGGTATTGATGAATAATAGTAAGTCTTTGAGGAAGGGGCTTGGATTTGGAAGTTAATATTGTTCGTAGATGATTTAATAGAAAATTTCTTAACAAATGAGAACTAATGGGCAAGTTACCATGTAGGCATACATATCTGGAAACAGTAGGCAATGTTCATTGCTGCAAAACAAATTTGGAATAAAGAATAGATTGTACTATAATTAGAATCAAAGGAAATATACAGTTATAGTCATGAGCCTAGTAGTTTGGCATTTGACATTTTCAGGTGTTACTTACCAGAATACTGTTTCAGTTCCCATCATAAGGCGGTTTGATTCTGCATTAGTATGTATAGAAGAATCAGACACAGTGAGGCCTCTAACCACAAATGTAACATTTGCATTTCCTACTTTGCAGAGTATTTGTATTTTTATTCTTTTTCTTCTGTTTACAATGGAATTTTTACTCTTTAATAGCAATTCACCAGATAAAATACTGTCAAAGAAAGTGAGGATAGTGAGCACATCCGTTATTTGTTTTTTGGCCAGCTGCATGTTAAGAAGAGAGCAGGAAGGCAGTGGTCCATGCTCGGACGGACTCTTGAGGGTTTACTAGGATTACAAGAACAGAGCAATTTGTTATGCCACAAATGTGGTTCCTCCTCATTCTCTGCCAAGTTCAAGGCATGTCTAGAGAAGGTACCTTTTGGATTTTCCTAAAAATTGTTAGAAAAGTTGTGGTCAGAAAAAATTTCAGCAGTAACTGTCATCTAAGATATTGAATTTAGCTGTTTTAATTGTTACAGACCAGTTCAAAGCAACTATATTATTAAAAAGTATGAGAGAATCACTACTAGATAAATAAGAAGACAACAAATTCTTACTTTGAAGTGGTGGAAAGAGGAAGTACATATGTGATGTGCATGTTGTTTTTGTTTTCGGGTTTTTTTTTGGATGAACCATGTATATAAAGAAGACTGTACACCTATTGGTCAAACACACTAAAGCAGGTGGGAATTTTATATGGCAGCTTGATCTGAGCATTCTTTGAAAAATGCTGTCTCAGAAATCCAATTTCCCTTCTTTGGCGTCAACACCACTTCATTTGTGTAGAGGACAGGATCCACCTGCCAGGTGTGTCAGAGGTCACCAAGTCCACCCCTATGTTCATTAATTTGCTAGAAGAGCTCGCACAATTCAGTAAATAGTCATATTCACGACTGGGATTTATTACAGAAAAAGAATACAAAGCAAAACCAGCAAAGAGAAAGGCACATGGGACAAAATCTGGAGGAAACCAAATACAAGCTTCCAAGAGTTCCTTCTCCCAGTGGAGTCAGACAGGATGCACTTAATTCCTCCAGTAATGAGTTGTGACAACACATGTGAAATGTGTTCACCAGGGAAACCTTCTACAGGGAAGCCTATTCAAGGCTCAGTGCTTGTACGAGGTATCTAAGAGTCAAACTCACGGAAACAGAGTAGAATGGAGGTTGCCAGGGGCTGGGGGTAGGGAAAACGGGGAATTGCTGTTCAACGGGCATATAGTTTCAGTTACTAAATGAATAAGCTCCCGAGAGCTGCTGCACAGCATTGTGGCCATAGTTGACAACACTGTGCTGGGCACTTAAAATTTGGTCTGGGGGGTAGATCTCATGTTAAATGTTCTTACCACAATAAAAAATAAATAAAAACAAAAAATTAAATATAGACTTAGTGCCCAGAATTTTTATTGGGGGCTGGTCACTGAGGCACCCTCTTCATAACATGTGCCTAAATTTCAGATTCCTGGAAGGAAAGCAGTTGTTCTGCACAAACCACATTTTTTACGCAACTAGTGTAGGCAGTGAGCCACGCTTACCCGTTACGGAATGGTGGGACCCCTCCTGAAATCCAAGTTCCCAGCTGCCAGCTAGGGGCCAACCTTTCCAGTAGGCTTTTCTAGTGATAACCATTGCAGGCCTAAGGTAAATGCTTTTCTGCACAGCAGGTTTATCTTACAGTCATTATCTTGCTTTCTCTACCTTTGAGGAAGAAGGGATTATAGCTATAATTAAAATTAAAATGAGCTTATTTAAGCCTGTGATGTAGTCAATTAATTTTAGTAGCTCAAAAAATTTGATGGCTAAACATGATTTCACTTTCAAAGCTGGTGTTATATTATGTGCCCTTAAAAGAAAGTGATGCAGTATATTTACTATACCTCTGCAGAGTTGGGCAATGGGCGTAATTAACAATCTCAGGTAAAAGCTAAGCTTATTTAATTAAATTTGAATGTATTGCTAAAAGCAAATAGCTTCCAAGTGCCAAAGAACTTAGAGGTTCAGAATTGTCTGGATGATAGTACTTCTGTTGGCTGAGAGTTTCGCTTCCTTTTAAATCAAGGATCCAAGACTCAAATAAAAGCTTACCATATACAAACTTATTCAGTATTTTGGAGGGAAGAATTTGTCTTTTAGAGAGATGAAACAAGAGCGGCTTGTCTGTACAAGAAGGCAGCCAGGAGAAACCATGGACAAGAGTGGCCAGAAACAAAGACTAAGGATGTCCTAAAGGGATTCCTCTTATCTTTTGGAGCAAAAATAATTTGTGAACTGAGTATCTGAGAAATGTAAAAATCCGGAATGTAATTTTCTGGAATATCTAAGCTTTGGAAGGTAAGCAGGTGGTAATGCTAGGGGTGACATTCTGTAGCCATTCCAGTTAACCAAGAACACCAGGTTCCTTCACAGCTATCAGAAAGGGCTAATGGGAAATTTAGACTATTTTAGCTAGGTTTTCTACAGCCCCATTTCCCATCATGAAAGGTTAGTAGGCCCCCAGGTTCCACTGTCAACTTACACTGAGACATTGGCGATTGTGAATCTTTGATGGGAAAGGAGATTTTCATGACCTTTGGTATTTATTTATTTATTTATTTATTTATTTATTTTTGCTTTTTCTTCTCGAATATCAGCACATCAGACACTTACTCTGTCAAATATCACATAGTGGGTCTACAGACTTGAGCTACCCCTTTAGAAAGTCATGATGTGGCTTCTTAAGGGAACGTTGGTGGGCAAAAATGAGTGTTATGGATGGCAGCTATTAAACTTCCCCATGAAGTGCCTGGATCAGGAGCCTGAGTTCAAGAGGACTTTTGAGAATTAATACTTTCACAATTCTACTTTGAGTTTTTTTAACCTGGCAATGTGAATATTTCAAATGTACACTATTTAACAATTCTCCTTGAGTATGCCTAAGATGTTAGCTTGCGTGTGTTGTGATTTAGCAACCTTTTGAAACTTTTAGTGGTCACGAAACAGAATTGTAAGGCCTGGGACGCCCAGAACCTTGAATTCACCCACCAGTTAGTTTTCCATATGGGATAGGGTAGGATCACACAGGCTTCATAGCTGTTTACTGACTCTTACAGAAGTAAGAGAGACATCTATTAATGAATTGAAATGTTAAGAACTTGGCAAGAACTTGGAATGTCATAGGTTTCTATATTTCTATCCTAAACAGTTTTCTATCCATGTACGTTCTTAAAAACTTTTTATAAGTGTGTAATTTACATGCAGTAAGATACATACATCTTAAGGATGCATCTGGATAAATTTTTATGTATTTGTATACTCACGTAATCACCGTGTAATTTCCTGTCTTCTATCACTAAAGATTAGTTTCCCTCTTCTTGGACATGATATAAACGGGATCATATAGTAAATACTCTTTGTGTCTGGCTTCTATCACTCAAGATGTTTTTTGAAATTTATCATATTGGTGTATGTATCAATAGTTTGTTCTTTTTATGGTAGTGTAGTATTCTATTGTATGAATATAACATTATTTATCCATACACTTTCATTAGTGGCCATTTGGGGTATTTCTAGTTTGGAACTATAATGAATACAGTTGCTATGTATGTTTTTACACAAGTCTTTTTGTGAACATATGTAATTATTTCTCTTGGTTATATTCCTAGGAGTAAAATTTCTGAGTTGTAGATATGCATATATTTATTTTTATTGCTGCCCAACAATTTTACAAAGTGATGTACTATTTTATACCCCCACTAGCAATGTGTGGAAGTTCCAGTTGTTCTACATCCTCACCAAAACGTAGTATTCTCAGTCCTTTCATTTCAGCCATTCTAGTGAGCATGTAGCAGTTTCTTATTGTGGTTTTAATTTACATTACCCTGATGAGTAGCAATATTGTTTACCTTCTAATATGCTGATTGGCTATCTGGATATCTTCTTTTGTGCTAGGCCTATTTAAATATTTATTCAGTTTTTTTAACATTGTTTTCTAGGGGGTGTTTATATATTCTAAACATGAGTCTTTTGGTAGATATACGTACTGTCAATGAATATTTTCTCTCACATCATGACTTGCATCTTTATTTTCTGTTTACTTTTAATATGGTTGTAATATTAAGGACCTCTGAAATGTGTGTGTTTGTGTGTGTGTAGGGAAAAGTGTCCCAGTGAATAATCAGGGAAATGAGGATAAGTGAGATGGCAGTGGAATTAGACTGGAGAAAAGAGAAAGGAGGATGGGCAAATAATGGGGAAAAACAGTGAAAAGGAAAAGAGTGAAGTGTGCAGGGTGGAAAAGAAAATGGAAAGGGGGAAATGGATGCAGCTTGATAAGGGCAAAGCAGGTAACAATGATGACACAACCTGAAGGGCAATGTGCTGAGCGGAAAGGACAGTGGACCCCTTGAATATTGAGTGTGGGCACATAGGACATCCAAGCATTAAGGCGGCAGACAGAAAAGTTGAGAATGAAAAGACAATATGTTCATTCATGGTGGCCATTGGCAGAGTAGTGAGTGGTTAAGAGTGGGGACTCCGGATAAGACGGTCTGAATTTGAGTCTCGACTCACCACTTACTAGCTATCTGACCTTGGGAGAGTTCCTTCCCACTCTAACTTTCTTATTTGTAAAGGGCAAAAGTAAAAATGATGGGATCACCTACCTCACAGTTTTATTGTGAAGATAAAATTCTTGGTACTCTTTTGGCATATTATAGGTACTTACTGTATAACAACTACTGCTACTGCTACACTTATTTGCAAAAATATTGGAGCAAATCCTGTTTGTTTTTGTTAGTTTCCTTGTGAGAATTGGTCTCAAAGATCCTCTTTAATAACTCTTGGGGTAGAGATGGATATTCTAGCAGATTTAGGAAGCAATCAGAAATTTGTTCCTGGTTCAGAAAGTTAAGATCGTAATGGACTTGTCATATTTGTGTTAAGAAGTCTATGTCTTGCTTTTGGCATCTGTCCACAAACATGCCCTGCATTCAAGGGTTATTCAGCTATGTTTGGAATGAGATCAGACACCCTCTTTATTCCTTACTTCCTCCTTGTTTCACTTCTATAACAACCCTTGCTTACTTCAACGTAGTTCTCTGGTCAGAATCCTCTGGAGGAATTAGGAGCTCTCCTTGACCCCAGCTCTGGGACTGGCTTACTTTCCCTGGGTGGTGCATGGACCCCCAGGTACTCTGAGGAGGGTTTATCTTTCCACACAGGGAATGCTTCCTGCACAGTAGAAGATTGTGGAAGCAGAGGAAGGGAAACGGGAGATAGTGCTAAATCTCTCTGGCTGTGTTTTACTGCTGCATCAGCTATAATAAAATGAGAGCCAAGTAGTAAGTTGTCCCCTTGTGACAGGATGACACACCTCTGGATGGATGTATATTCAGGAATACGTGTGGGTGGAGAATATTACAAACACTTTCTCATTACTAGTGCCTCATTACCTGTCTGGAGAGTACACTGTGTACATTTATATTACTATGTCCTATAAAAAAAAAAAAAGAAAATGAGAAGTTAAAGGAAGAAATGATCACTCTTGGGGAAAAAAATCAACTCCCCAACAGAGGGGAAAGGATTACTTTAGTCAAATAAGGCTTCATATTATAAGGATCTTCTAGAAATATTTCCTTGAATTACATGCCATTCACAGAGGAGCTAGTCCCAGATGCCAATTAGATTTTGGATTCTTTGATCAACTACCCATCATCTAGTGTTCTAGTGCATTAGTGTGAATATAAAAAAAAGATAATTTTCAATATTTTGTTACTGAATCAAAATCCAAACAAAATAAAATGAAGAGAAACAGAAGCTTGATAAAGAAGACATCTGATTTTTCAAACTTCATCTTTTTAACCTAAGAAGGTATTAACAGTGGGCATTTCAGATTTGAAGTATTTGGGTATAAGCATTTGTGAAGCTAAAAAATTGTATTTCGTGGTGAACCCATGAGACTTGCATATTGGATATGTACTCGAGTTTCAAGAGATTTATCTGATAAGTTCTTGCTGAAGGTTATGTGGAAGATCTATAACCCAGTAGGCAAAGATTTCCAAAATTGAAAATGGCCACACATGGTTGTAATTGTAAAGGATCCCTTCGAAATATGGCATTCTTGAGCTGAATTTGGTTTTAAAAAATTATCACTGCAAAGAAATAGGAAGGCAGTATTTCCAATAATTGTAAAGATGCATACTATGTTAAAAAAAAATGGATTCCTTTGTCTTTGAATTTTTAATGCAACTTATTGGCACAGTATTTGTCAAAACTTCTCAGAAGAGCTACAAAACATCACAAGACTTATTTCTAAAGTATTTACTCTGATTTAATTGAACTGAGTTTTATTTTTGCTTTGAAATTTTTTATTTTCAAGATTAAAATTAGCCTCTAAGAGGATGGAACTCTTTATCTTTATAATATCTGGATAAATGACATCTTGAACTTTAAAATAAACAATTGAATAATGCTGACGGTTTTCCCTCACACATCTGAATGTTTTATGGTATTTATCACACCCTAAATTTCCAAAAAATAAAGAATAAATGATAATTTGGTTAAAATAAAGAATATGGTAGTTATCAAAGTCTTATTTCTTTCTCAGACTGCTGTAGCGCCTTTTCATTCTCGCAGTACTCTCTGGCATCCTAATTAAGGTTCCTCGAATGGACCAATACCATAGCACAGTGTTTTACTCTCTATTTGTATGTCAGTAAAGTAACACATGCTGGGGAGGGTTTACTTTCGTAATCAAAGGTTTCTATCTCACCAGACTCCCATGTTCATAAAAACACTAAACAAGCTCCCACAGTATGGCTGGCGACATTAGCTAGAGCTCGCTCTACTCTCTCTAACGGGGAAACAGCGGACTACAAGAGACTGAGCTGTATCTGCCTCTATTTCCAACAGACTCACGTTCAACTTTCACTCACACACACACAAAAAAGGCCGGGAAAATTTTATTAATCCTTTTTTAAAAAAAGTTAATATAAAATTATAGCAAAAAAAGGAACCTGAACTTTAGTAACAGCTGGAACAATCCACAGCAGCGGCGGGAGAAGAGATTTAATTTAGTTGATTTTCTGCGGTTGTTGGTTGTTCGCTAGTCTCACGGTGATGGAAGCTGCACATTTTTTTTCTTTCTTTTTTTTTTTTTTTATTAAGACATATGGCTCCAGCCTACAGGGGCTCATGATTTTTTTTTTTTTTTTTTTCTGCACATTTTTTCGAAGGGACCGAGAAGCTGCTGGAGGTTTGGTTCTCCAGGCAGCAACCTGACGCAAACTAAGGATCTGGGGATCTTCGCACCATCCCAAGCTCAGGCAGTCCTGTAGCACACTGCTGCAGAGTGGGGAAACTAAAGCCTTGGCTTTCTAGCCAGAGGACCAAGAAGCAGGCCATCTTCACCATCCCCCAACCCTACCCCATCCCCCACCCTTGAGCCAAACGTTGTTGTGGAGATCGTGGAGAGGAAAGAGGTGAGGAAGGTTATCATTTAATGATTTATATGAACACTCCTTCACACTCCTTCGCTGCTCATGTATGGCTCTGACCCTAAACAGCATATCAAAGGCTTTGAAAACTGATAGGTTGGCCACTGTGTGGCACATGTACAGAACAGCTCTGAATACCATAGCATTGGCTTTCTTAACTCTGAAATCATAACATAACCCATAGAAGTTGGATAAGAACAAGAAGACTGAACTTAACCATTTCAATTGTCTGCTAACACAATTCTTTAAAATCAGCATGCTCCACAGGATTTAAAGGAGATTTAAAATCATATAACGTGGGCTTCCTAGGTGATGCAGTGGTTAAGAATCAACCTGCCAGTGCAGGGGACACGGGTTCGATCTCTGCTCCAGGAAGATCCCACATGCCGCGGAGCAACTAAGCCCGAGCGCCACAACTATTGAGCCTGTGCTTTAGAGCCCGTGAGCCAGAACTATTGAGCCCATGTGCTGCAACTACTGAGGCCCACCACCTAGAGCCCTACTCCACAACAAGAGAAGCCACGGCAATGAGGAGCCCACGCACCACAACCAAGAGTAGCCCCCACTCATTGCAACTAAAAGAAAGCCTGTGCACAGCAAAAAAGACCCAACACAGCCAATTAAATAAATAAATAAATAAATAAATTTATTTTTTTTAAAAAGCCACTAAATAAGAGTGGTGACTTGTGTGTTTACCACACCAGAGCACCTGGTCCCTGTTTCCAAACCTTTCTTATGCCAGCTTCACTTGTTTGATAGTATAGATTGGTTAGAGATCCCATATTTTCTAAAAATGAACCTGGTGAAGCATTTAATTTACCATGAAAAGTGATCGAAGAACACAATACTGTAGCAGGCAGAGTGCAGAGCTGAATAAAAGCATTTTAATTATTTCCACCCAGGAATCATCATTTTTCAGCTCCTCAGATAGCTGCTTGTCCACAAACACTACCCTGTTTGACCATCCTTGTATAACCCATCCTTATATAATCACTGAAATGTTTAGGGAGAGTTTACAGTTCTTTCAAAGTCATGTTCTTCTGTCTTGCAATATCCTGTTTGCAGAGAAAAAAGTAGGTGAAAGCACTCTGATTGAATGGTCTTTATTGAATTATGTGCTCCATAAACGTATACATTAATTTACACTAAATATTGGCCAAAGTGTATCAGTTTGAGAAGTCTTAAAACAAGAAAAATGTGTTCAGTCGAAATTCAGGAAAAGATGAAGTTAGCAAACTCTTTTTCCCCCTACAAATGAGCACCACAGAATGGAAAAAAGATTTCTTTAAAATTTTATATAAAAAAGATTTCTTTAAAATTTTATATAAAAAAGAACTATGAGGAAAAATATGTGACCTCTTGTGTTACATACACTTTTGCTATTATTACTGGTTTTGCTGAAAATTCTGGCTAGTTAGAATTCTTTCTAACAATCTAGGATTTAAATGTCATTTACTGTACCTATTTATCTTATTTGTTTAGAATCTTCTGTCCACTTAAAAGGAATTAAGAAGAGCCTGGCATTGTTAGACCTTTCCCAGATCTGTGGAATTCAGTCAAAACAGTGGCCATTTAGCTGTTTGACGTCATTTCTTTACCGTTATCTGAACTCACTTTATGAGATGGATTAGCATCATCTATCCTGAAGCTGGTGGCTCTGAGCCTGCGAAACATGAGACCTTTGCCCACATTTCCAAGTGGGATTCATCTCAGGGTGTTCTGATTTTTATTCCAACATGATTCCTAAAAAAATGTGACTAATGCTTAATGCAATAATAAACACACACACTCTCTCTCTCTCTCTCACACACACACACACACACCTTGTTATATGGAAGCTATACATAGAAACTCAAAACCTTAGTATACATAAATAATAAATTTAAAATATGCAAATAAGGTTTAGAATATACATTTTAGAATACAAAAATATACTCTCTGGACTCTCTGGATCTTTCCCATGTTGTAGTCACATATTTTAGGAGTGTTCTTCTTTCCTCCTCCACTCACTGTTCTGTGCCCTGTTAACATGTGACTCTGGCCTTCTTATTTCTCCAATATTATTTAATTGAGATTAACTTTATTTCTTAAAGTTGCATATTTCCACGCATATTAGAGAATCAAGTTAAATTTTGTAAATATAAAAGAATAACTGAAGGTTATATTGGTGAAAACGTTTGTCTACGCAATCGTGTATCAGCCGTGTGTTTATTCATGTACCCGTGCATCCAACCGTTAGCGAGTGTCTATTTTCCTACACACTGAGCTATGGGCTAGAGATGGGAGGCTCACCAGGACCAACACAGTCACTTCTTTCATAGCATTTAGAATTCAGTGGGGCACCCAAACAAGAAAGCAGACAACTACTATCCCATTTGTTAGATATAATACACATACATGACTGCGGACATGCAGAGGAATGCAGGATGATAGGGGAGCAAATTAGCCATAGGCTTATGAGGAACTAACACCTATGCGGAGACCTAAAGGAGATGATATCGGGCAGGGAGAACAGCAAAGTCCAGTAACAAGAGAAAAGCGGGATGTGTACATTCAGACAACTAAAACTGTTCAGCGGGGCTAGACCAATAGCCCATGTTGTAGGTGCAGTTGAATATCATTGCCTTTTCATGTAACTGATGTACGAGGGTTTGGAATATTCTCCAGGAGTGCTGAGCCGTCAAGGTATAGGCACCAGGGAGGCCAGTAGTTCAATTGATTCAAAATTGGAAAGTGGGAGTGCAAAGTAAGAAAAATTGGGGAAGGGATTTGAGAGTTTTGCAAGATAGTGAAGAAAGCAGTGAATCGTGGCACCTAAGCTGAGTATGGAACTGAGTGAATGTAAGATGGTACAGACATTGGGAGGGTTCAAGATCTCTAGAGGACCCTCTGATTTCTAGGAGGCGAAATTAGAATAACTGAACAAGCTGAAAAGTTAGGAGGTTATATTTGAAGGAAAGGATGTTTGAGCCTTCTGATTTAAGTTTTAAAGATCATTTAAGATGTTTTCAAGATGTTAGGGGGTTTCCAGGGAAGAGAATGACTGCAGTGGAAAAGTAGTCAGAGAATCGAGAGATTTGGGCATGAGGTGACTCTTCTGCGTCGACACTGAAGTCACACAGGATAGAAGCAGAACTCCAGATGTCAAAGTGCTAAAAAAAAGTGGACAGCTTTCAGTGAATGAGACAGTGACCAGAGAAGAAGTCAGTGATGAAGTAGAGTTGATTGGCATGGATCCAAAGGAGAGGCTTTGCAAGAGGGCAGAAGAGTAATGCTCAGTAAGTTAATGTGAGTAACTAGGAGAGCACAAACCCTATCTCAGGAAGAGGCTCAAGGCACTGAGAATAAGAGCAGCCTCCCCTTCAGTTCACTGCAGGGGTGTGATGTCCTCAGCAAAGGGCTGTGTTTGAAAGAAGGTAGGATGTGGTGACTCTTCAGAGGCGAGGCGAGGATGAAGAAAGTCTGTTTACCACAGGGGGAAGAAAGGGTTCCAGAAGACCTAACTAAGAAATTTGGAAGAATAAGAGAGGGGCTTTGGACAGAAAAGAGAAATCGTAGAGCAACAGAGGGATAAGGAACAGAGGAGGAATTCTCTGTCTCAGGCAGTTCTCTGAAGTAGAGCTGAATTTCAAAACATTTTCAAGAATTGGTCCAGCTGTCCTCTGACAGAATCAGGGAGGCAGAAGTGTAGCCTAATAAGTAAGTCTTTTAGAAAGGCACAGGGGTTATTCTAGTCCAAATAAGTAGGTCCACAATGGTACCCTTTGGTTCTTAGTACTTTCATCATCTATAGGAAACAGCAGCAACTTCTGGTATTTGGGAAATTTTGCATCTTTCAAGCTACTCAGCTGTGTCCTAGATTTATTACAGGCTGTGGAATATGGGGAAGGATCTGATTTTTTAATGTGTATTATCTTTTCAGTCAGAGTATTACTTTATTTTCAACAATTTTTTAAAATATTTAACTCTATTTTGTCAGCAATAATAATAACTTAGGTGTTAATTAGCGTTTGGGTTTTTCTTTTGAAAATTTCCTTCCTTAGAAATGATCGTCTTAATGCTATTTTCTTAAATATTCTTAAATACTATTTCTGGGATTCAAACATTATTCCAGTTCATCATGCTGCCAGTTGTAGCAGCAAAATCTGGAATAAAAGTGAATTTTATGTTAACATATTCTATTTGTAGAAAACTTTCTTCCATAAACAAGGCTACTAACGTGACTTTAGTGAAAGAACACAAAGGCACGTGCATGTGGTTTTTCTCTTAACTTCAGTGTAATATGTTACCTGCAGACTTTATCTTATAGATAACTGTGCCTCATGTTAATTTTAATTCAAAACTATGTGATAGAGTTGCATGGTTAAATCCTGGGAACAAAAACCTTGGTTTAATGCCTCTGCAATCACAATTTTTTATTCTGGTCTCTTCTATGACCTAGTTAAGGGTCATTTTTGTTTGTTTTAATATCACCATCTAAAATAGTATCTGTGACTAGAATTTAGCAACTGAGGAGTGTATCATAAATGCCTTAGCAAAGGGTATTAATTCTACTCCCCAGAGACCCCCACACAGAAGGCTTCACTTGTCCTAAAAGAAATGTAAAGGTTGACGTATTTTCAGATTGTTGTTGGTTCTTTACAACAAATAAAGACTACATAGAATCTTTACCTACTTACTCTGGTTTTTAATCTCTGGTATGTTCTCTTCAGTGTCCACTGGCAAAACTGAGCTGATGGCTAATTATATTAGGTTTAAGTGTTTCCATAAAACTGCCCTATAAGCAAAAGATATCCTTTGCAGTGGCAAAACAGTGAGTGCATAATAATGAAAATTCACATTCATGAACCATTATCTAGTATTAAGATGATCATTATGATATCTATATGGTAACATGGAAGACCTTGGGGACTTTTGGGAAGAAAAGCAAAATACATAAGTACATCTCCATGTTTAAATTACAGACTGCAAAATATATGCCTGCATGTGTCTAAGAACTGGAAAGTAATATGAAAATAATTAAATTTTTTAGAATAACAGGAGTGTTGGATTTTTTTCTCTCGCATCTTAATTTCTATTAATGAAAATATGTTTGTCCAATCAGTAAATTACACTAAAATTGTATTCATGATTTATCTGTAGTTTCATTCATCCAAGCAACTGTAGAGCTTTAGTATATGATAGACACTGTTTCAAGTGCTGGGAGTATATTTTTTGAATAGATAAAAATAAAATCCATGGTATTTTGTTTCTCACATGTAATTCAACAGGAATCTTTGGCACATATGAGGGGAGGAATACTTGGACTTTTAGAGTTCTCCCGATCATTCTGTGTAACCTGGCTCTGTTGGCAGCAAACTCCCCAAAAATATCACCAGCAGAACGTATTGATCAAGCCAAACCAAGTATTAGTCTCACTGAAATGAAGGAGAACTCTGCCTTTAAACTTAGAAATATTAGAAGGGAGAAGTAAAGAAAGGATATTTATAGAGTTTTATAGGCTGGTCTTGTTAGGTAGAAGATGGTTGGAACTGAGAAGAATTTAAGGACCTAGTAGCTTTGGATTATTGAGGTCTTAAACTGAAGTGAGGGCCTTAAAGAGTTTTGATAAACAAACTGTTAGTCTTGAGAAATAAACTTTTAGTTGGTTTATAGTCTTATAGTCTAAGAGCAAGCAGTCCATGGAGCTAGTACCTAAGTTATTTTTGCTTGGTCCCAGGATTTGTTTGGCACTAAACGAGGCACTTAAGCTTTGACCCATAATTGTTTAGCACTGGGACAGAAAAGTATTTTAGTTTTAGTTCTTACCACCTTCTTTGTGAGTGAACCTAGATCCTATGATCTGAATACTTCTGTACCCCCAAATTCATATGCTAAAATCCTAACCCCCAAGGGGGATGGTATTAGGACGGGGGACCTTTGGGAGGTGATTGGTCGTGAGGGAGGAGGACTCATGAACAGGATTTGTGCCCTTATAAAGAGACCCAGAGACCCTTCACCCCCAGCCACAGTGAGAAGGCCATCGATGAACCAGGAAGTGGGCATTAACCAGACACTAAATCTGCCAGTCCCTGACCTTGGACTTCCCAGACTCAAGAGCTGTAAGAAATGAATTTCTATTAGGTATAAGCCACGCAGTTTAAGATATCCTGTTTCAACAGCCTGAATGGACTAAGATACTAGGTTTGATACTTATTCAGCCAGACATTGCAAAAAGACAGGTGTTCTGTACCCTCTTCTAAAATTCATACTATTGTTACCCCATTGCTTGAGAATATAACCCAGGAGATAGTCAAGGGATAAGAGCTCAAGGAAGGTAAGATCCTAGAGTGGAAAACTGGTTTGGTTGGTTGGCATCTTCTGTTTTGAAGGAATCTCAGGGTGGTAGGAGAGAGAGTCCAGCCTTCTACCTGGGAAGCTAGAGGGAATAGATATCCCCTCTGCACACCTCTCTGAAGCAGTTAGAGCTCAATGTGGTAAATATGATTCTCCCAGCAAGGACTTTGAATCTTGAGAGGATGACTCAGACCCACTGTCATATGTCCCCACTAAAAGTTAGTGGCATGGGGGTTGTGGCGGCTGACACTGTGACCAGGGCTGGTGTGTGCCCAGCTGGTGAGCAGAAGCGTCCTAGGCAGACTGACTGTGTGGTTTCCTCCTGACTACTCCTTGCTGCCGCTGGATCTGGCTCATCTGGTTCTTATATTCTTTTGATGAATTCCTTGTCCTGCTTAAGTGCATCAGCGTTGATTTCTATTATTTGCAACCCAGACCCCTGACAGGTACATAGCCCTTAATAAATTTATTATGAAGCTTTACTGCTCTTGAAACCAAAGTACAGGAGGTTCTCTGACTTTTGCAGAACTTTAATTGTAAAATCAGTAGTAAAAGTTAATAGGGAGGAACCAAGGGGAAAAATTGAATTTTCATTTCAGTGCATTCCTTTTACATAAAAGGGTAATGAAAAGGAGGGTAGTAGAGAGAAGAATCTCTTGAGAAGAGTCTCTTTGTCCCAGGCAAAGTTTGGGAATCTCTCAATAAGAAGACAAGGACAGGGCTTCACTGTAATTATTGCCTTTTGACTGTTCAGGCTGGTAGGCTTAAAATGGACTCCTAATGAGAGTGGTTTGCACTGCAATTAATTAAGTGCATGAAATTACAAACTGCATGTCTTTCCTCTCTGGAGAATATTCTTCCTCTATAAGTACTAATTTATTTTAATTCGTGTGTGTGTGTGTGTGTGTGTGTGTGTGTGTGTGTCTTTGTCTGTCTCTCTTTTTTTAAAAGAAGTTCTCCCTGAAGGAAAATGAGCTCTGATTGTTATTAGTCCACTGAGAAAGGCTTCCCTTTGAATATGGGGACATACTTCTCTCTAATTCTTCCTTACATCTGCTGCTACATTTATCAGAGTTGTTTCTGATATATTTTCTGAAAACAATGGTGAGGAAAAAAGATGAGACACCGTGGACTAAACTTTTTTTATAGGTGTCCTTGTCTTTTAGAAGTCATTTATCTTTGTTGTATCATTTATCTGTGTGTGTGTGTGTGTGTGTACAGGTGCGCACACGCATGTGTTTGATCTCCTTCAGAAGTACTTCAGAGACAGATCACTTTCAAAACCTTATCGTCAGTCTGCAGGATCAACTCCTGGCAGAGAGGACACAGGCATGTTACCTCAACAGTCTCAGAAACCCTTGAACGTACTCCTTTCCTTCTTGGTTCCCTCTCTGCCTTAATGTACTGTCTTCCTTATATTCACAGCTTTTAAACCTCAATGATAATTCTGTGCTTTAGAATTTGTATTGTTCTCCCACTTTCCCTCCTAGATTAATATATACTTTCAGGATGTCTGTTCTAGTCAAATGGAAAGGATCTAATAAGGCCATTCTTCATGAGATAGGAGTCATTTCAATTAACTTACTGGCTTGTTTTGATGTTAATGGTGGAATTGTGAGGAGAAATGGATGGATGTTTGAATTTTCCAAATTCTTCGGAGAATTAATTGCATACCCAGTACTATTTCTTATAGCTGAGAAGAATCTGATTGCTTAACAAAAAATGCAATTGGAGTAGTTTTGAAACAGGTCTGGCATCGACATTCTTCCTTTGAGATCATCTGAACTTTCTCTGATATCTGCCTGAAGTTACTCCCCTCTTCCCAAAGAAGGCCCTACTGATGTCTACAATTATCTGGAATATTCAGACATGAGCTGGAGATTATTATGCTAAAGTAACCCTTACCTGGGATGAAAGAGATCAGAGGTGATGAGGGGTCCTGGGCATTTGAGATCCTGAGAAAACTCCAGGGCAGCTCTCCATAAAGATCCCCGCCGTTCCCGCCCCAACCTGGAGCTGATTTACCAATTAGGAAATTATATCTTCATTGTGAGATGGTCTTGGCCTGGTTGGCCTGAAAAAATTAATCCACCTTTAACAAATACAAAAGATCTCTCCTAGGAATATTTTAAACATGAGGAAAAATCTGCCTTAACAATAGTCACCTAAAGTCACTTAGATTTCATTGTTAAAAATTAGCACCATTAACTAAAAGCCTTGCCCATTCAGAATAATGCATTGTCACATAACACCAAGATCTGTTATTAAACTGCCACACATTATTGCTTTAATGATTTGAGAACTATTAGTTTTAGAAAAACGACTCTGTAAAATACCCTATTAGAGTCCATTAGTTGCTGAGAAAAACAAAATCAGATGACATTTGCAAAAAAATAAAATTGATATCAGTTGAAACATCTGTACCACTTCTCTTATTTAAAGGACATCTTTATCCTGGAAAATGGCTGACTACTTCTATTAGCCTCACATCACAACAATAAAACACAGTTGTCTTTGGATGACTTCTCATTTGCATTTAAATTATCCCCATGGCTGCATTTTGTACAAGCAAACAAAAGGTTGCTTGAGTGACATAGGCCTATACACCTGAGAGAGAAATATATCATCTACAAAATCAAAAATATGGGTCTTAGTAAACACCTCTGAAAAAGAATTATAAGGATCTGCTTTTTTTTTCCTTCTAGAGTTTATCTTTCTAGCAATGCTGCAGAAGAAAATTCTAATATACTTTCCATGGGGCAATGATGCCATTTGAGGCATACTGAGGATAAAAATCATGTGATGTCCTCAAGTAGAGGGACTTTCTTTCGTTGTTCTTTATCTCTACTATAGGCTCTGATGGTCTTTCTAAAATAATTTTATGTCATAAATTAGTAGTGACCTGGAGATTCCGTGGAAGGCGGGGTAATGAGTGATATCCTCCCTTGTGAATGATTGAAGAGTCTGTGAGGTAATAGGGCTATATCTGCACACCTGGACAGGGAAGAGATGTACCTTTTTTTTTTTTTTTTTTTTGGTGGGGAGGACAGGTATCATGTACTTCTGCTTAGAAGATGAGTTAAAATCCAGAAAAACCACTTAGACCAAGGTTGGCAGACTAGGGCCTGCAGGGCTTGCCTGTTTTGTAAACCAAGTTTTCTTAGAGCACACACTACTACTGCAGAGTAAAGTAGTTGAGATGGAGCCCACTTGGCCTACTGAGCCTAAAATATTTACTCTCTGACCCTTTAGAGAAAATGTTTGCTGACCACTGATTTAGACTGTAAGTAGTTACTGAGTGGACAGCTTATCAAGAGATTGAGGCTTTTCAAGAATAAAAAGACTAAAATGATTTGTTTCCTGTGGCAGAGAAGAAGCCAAGGAGAAGTGATGCTGTTAGAATTCTCATGCATGCGTCCTCTCATTCACCAGAGTGGTCGAGTACCATCTCTGGGACAAGGTTGATGCCAGTTACTCAAGAGCATAAAGAGGTATAGTTCCTGCTCTCATGGAGATGGACACTGGGATAAGATAGTATACAATATCTTAAGATAGTGTAGACAAATATCTTTGCTCTTATGGATCTTACATTTTAGTGGGTGGGGAACAGAGAAGGAGGTGTGACATATCTGGAGAGGCTAGAGTTTTAGACAGAGTGACCAGGGGAGATCTCACTGAGAGTGGGACTTTGTTTTGTTGTTGTTGTTGTTGTTTTGTTTTGTTTTAATTTTTATATTATATTGGACTGTAGTTGATTTACAATGTTGTGTTAGTTTCAGGTGTACAGAAAAGTGATTCAGTTATACATGTACATATATCAATTCTTTTTCAAATTATTTTCCCATTTAGGTTATTAAAGAATATTGAGCAGAATTTTCTGTGCTATACAGTATGTCCTTTTTGATTATCTATTTTAAATATACTAGTATGTATGTCTCAATTCCAAACTCCCAATTTATCCCTGCCCCCACCTTTCCCCTTTGGTAACCATAAGTTTGTTTTCTATGCCTGTGAGTCTGTTTCTGTTTTATAAATAAGTTTATTTGTATCATTTTTTTAGATTCCACATATAAGCGATATCACATGATATTTGTCTTTCTCTGACTTCACTTAGTATGATAATCTCCAGGTCTATCCATGTTGAGAAAGAAAAACAGAGCTAGAGGAATCAAGCTCCCTGACTTTAGACTATGCTACAAAGCTACAGTCATCAAAACAGTTTTGTACTGGCACAAAAACAGAAATATAGATCAAAAGAACAGGATAGAAAGCCCAGAAATAAGCCCATGCACCTATGGTCAGTTAATCTATTACAAAGGAGGCAAGACTATACAATAGAGAAAAGACAATTTCTTCAATAAATAGTGCTTGGAAAACTGGAGAGCTATATGTAAATTAAATTAGAACACTCCTTAACACCATACACAAAAATAAACTCAAAATGGATTAAAAACCTAAATGTAAGACCAGATACTATAAAACTCTTAGAGGAAAACATAGGCAGAACACTCTTTGACATAAATTGCAGCAATATTTTTTTCAATCCATCTCCTAGAGCAATGGAAATAAAAACAAAAATAAACAAATGGGACCTAATTAAACTCAAAAGCTTTTGCATAGCAAAAGAAACCATAAACAAAACAAAAAGACAACCCACAGAATGGGAGAAAATATTTGCCAAACATACAACCAACAAGGGTTTAATCTCCAAAATTTACAAACAGCTCATGCAGGTCAATATCAAAAAAAAAAAAAAAATGGGCAGAAGACTTAAATAGATATTTCTCCAAAGAAGACATACAGAGGGCCAAGAGGCACATGAAAAGATGCTCAACATTACTAATTATTAGTGAAATGAGAATGGGACTTTGAATGCAGGTTTGGAGGACTTGAGGGAGCTAGCCGTGCTGCCTGCTGCCAGAGCCTCTCTATAGAGGATGGAGGAGTGATGGGGTATAACTGAAGGGCAACATGGAAACAAGGATCTTTTTCTTTTTTTAAGTTGGAGCATTAACAGCATGTTTGTATACTGATAAGAATTGCCTTAGTCCATTCAGACTGCTATAAAAACATACCACACAGCAAGTGGCTCATAAACAACAAAAATTTATTTCTCACAGTTATGGAGGCTGAGAAGTCCAAGATCAAGGCACCAGCATAGTTGTCTTCTGGTGAGGGCACTCTTCCTGATTCACAGCCAGTGCCTTCTCACTGTGTCCTCACATGGTAGAAGGGGTTAGGGAGCTCTGTGGGGTCTGTTTTATAAGAGCACTAATCCCATTCATGAGTGCTTCACCCTCATAACCTAAGCACCTCCCAAAGGCCCCACCTGCTAATACCATCCCTTTGGTGATTAGAATTTCAACATGTGAATTTGGGGGAGACATAAACATTCAGACCATAGCAGGAATTAAATAGTAGAGAGGGAAGAATTAATGATTCAGGAAGTTGCTGGGACCATGTCTTTGAGTAGCTAAGAGAATATGGATCTAGAGTACAAGAGGATGACTGGCCTTGGCATTAGAGCAAAGACACTTTATCCATAGTAGTATAAGAGAAAGTAGAGTACATGATGGATGCAGGTAAGTGGGTAGATGTGGTGGTTGAAAATTGTAGAAATTCTTTCCTAAGTGCTTTATTTTTCTTAGCATGTGCAAAGGTCCTGAGGCAAAACAGAGCATGATATAATCAAGGAACTAAAATAAGGGAAGTATAACTGAACTGTAAAGTAAGCAGTCACATGGAGCACAAGAGGCTGAAGAGGTAGGCAGCAGGCAGAGGTAAGCCAGGCTAAGGATATAGCCATGGGAAACCAGTGATGAATGGGGTGAAATAAGACTTGGCTTTTTAAAAGATCACTTTCAGTACTGTTAGAGGTTAGATTAGAAATTGGAACAAGGGTATCCATGGGAGGACTAGTGAGGAAGCTATTATAGTAATTCAGTGGGGAGCAATGGCTCAGTCTACAGTAGAGGTAGTGAGTAGAATAAAAATGATCAGCTTTTGAGAAATATTTGCAGGAAGAATAGATAGACTTTTCTCTCCTCTATTTGGGTGTAGAAAAGATTACCTACGTAGAGAAAAGAGCAAATAGAGAAGAGACCGTTGGAGTGGACATAAAAGCTCTGGAAGGAGGATTGAGGTTTAAGACACTGAGTGAAGAAGCTGAGCATCGTTGAAGAGGAGAGCAGATGTCACAACTGGCTAGTAGTGAAGACGTGGATCCATAGAATTACATGGTGTGGAAGGAGGGTACATTCTCCGTTAGGTTAGTCTGGCTGGGCCTAAGTGCTAGTTACTTCTGATTTAAAAAAAAAATCATCAAATTATATTGACTAATTTTACTTTTAAGAAAAAATGTTAAACTTTTCATTTTCATAGTGAGACCAAAGTTAAGCTCAAAATCTTAAGGAGAAAAGGAGTCAGAACTTAACAGGCAGATTGTTGATTGACATGGTGTCATGTTCTAAGCCCATCATGTAGACATTTCTTCCCTCTTTTGAAGCTTTTTTCTCATAGAAGCAATTGCGTTTTAATTTCTGCATCTCTCCTAAGTAGGTGTAGAACACAAAATCTGTGATTAATCCTTCTGTATACATTTTGCAAATGCAAGTAGCCAGCAATAAGCCTCCATCCTGCACCTTGCTAGTTATTTCTGCTCATATGAAATTATAGCCCTGCAGACCCTGTTAAAGGGATTACTATTAGAGTTAGGAAATAATTATAGAAATAAAAGAATAAGAATTGGTTTTAGTCCGATTAGACTCGGAGACTTGTAATCTTAGAGAAGTTTTCAAGCTAAAAAACCAATGCATGGAGCAAGTCACCCCCATCTTAATAGGACTATGTTTCTCACCTGAGCAGTAGGAAGAAGAGATGATATTTTTAATAAAAGCCCACATTAAATTAGAGGAAAAGCCCATCTAACTCTGAAGTATATGAATGGAAAGATTAGAATGAAAAGCCAAATAGGAAAATTTAAGGAATCTGATTTCACAATAGAGGTTTCTAAACTTGGGAGAGACTTATTTTCCTGATTCTAAAGTTAAATTAGAATAAAGAATCTGTATGTTGGAAACCAGCCTCCTTCTATGTTCCGTTATTTTCCTGCTTTTGGTATGGCTTGATCCCATTGTGTTCTAGTAAAGATTCCCTCCTGTAGACTGCTAGGAGAGCAGAGCAGGGCGTGTGAGTTGTGTGGGTGTGGGTATGGGCGAGTACACAGAGGTGTGAATGGACAGGTGTGGGGGGGAGTGGTTATTCAGGCTTATTGCAAGCCTTACAAACAGTTTTGGTTTAAATCTTCAAATCCATGAAGTGAAGTTTTGAGGGACTTAGAATGTTATTGGAAAAAAAGAAATTAAATCTGGTTCCCACCCACCTAAGATTTTTGGCCAAGACAGAGAATGACAGCATAATCTTTGATTCTGGAGTGGAATATAGAAAGATCTTCGATTACCCATATGTTAATAAAGGTAGAGAGGAAATGTCCTATGACCTTTTTGAGCCAAGTCTCTCTCTGCTATTATTCAGTGCTTTTTCCCTTTTAAAAGAAGTAACTCTACTTCTGTCTCTTTCTCTAAGACCTCGGCTTCTCTGGTCTCCAGAGGCCGGTGATATACATGTTCCCCTCTTCTAGTCTCCTCTACAGAGCAGATGCAGGTTTGAGAGGAGAGGGCAGCTAAGGCCTGGGCCTCAAGCTACCTCAGTAATTGTGTCCTGTTTAAGAGCAAATCTAAATATTACTGGTATACTATATATCAAGTCCAAAGTAGGTCTTGAAGATAAGAAAAGAAATAATGACACATTACAAATTTGAGTTGGTGTATATCACAAATATCACAAAATATTAGAAGTCATAATGTATTATCAGTTGCCCAACATAACTCTATAATACCTTTTCCATACACTTTTGGCTGCATATTATTATTGTTTTTAATAAAAGAGTGTGTCATCCTATTTTTTTAAATTAATTAATTACTTTATTTATTTATTTATTTATTGGCTGTGTGGGTCTTCAATGCTGCACACAGGCTTTCTCTAATTGTGGCGATTGGGGGCTACTCTTCATTGTGGTGCATGGGCTCCTCATTGCAGTGGCTTCTCTTGTTGCATAGCATGGGCTTTAGGCGCGTGGGCTTCAGTAGTTGTGACACATGGGCTCAATAGTTGTGGCTTACGGGCTCTAGAGCGCAAGCTCAATAGTTGAGGCGCACAAGCTTTGTTGCTCCGTGGCATGTGGAATCTTCCTGTAGCAGGAATCAAACCCGTGTCCCCTGCATTGACAGGTGGATTCTTAACCACTGCACCACCTAGGAAGTCCTGGCTGCATATTATTTAATTATCTCTTTGTTTTTTTAATTTCGTTGGAGAATAGTTGATTTACAATGTTGTATTAGTTTCAGGTGTACAGCAAAGTGAGTCACTTATACATGTACATATATTAATTCTTTTTCAGATTCTTTTCTCATATAGGTTATCACAGAATATTGAGTAGTGTTACAACTGGTTTAGATGTGTTTTAGATCAGCTTCATCAATGTCAGCAATTTATGTCAAATCTGGAAAAAAAATTTAAAATTTTCAGTGTGTTAGTTTGATTCACTCTTTTTCATTAATTCAGTTGTTAAGCATTCCAAGAGCCAATTCGTCATTTCCATTTGAAATTTTATCTCTTCCTCTTAATAAATTACCACTTTTGAGATGATCTGAAAAACTATTATAATTTGCTGCTTGATAGCTGAATAATTTCTCTTGATTTAATCATTCAGACATTTCATTTTCCCATATTCCAATGATTATAATCAAAATTTTCTTTTATTTATTTCTTCCCTGGTTCCTCAGTTAAAAATTTAAGGATAAAAAGTATCTTTTATATATGTACAAAGCAGGAGTCAGTCATTCCTCACCTGTCTTATTGAAACATTCAGGACATCTTTCCAAATTCACTTCTTGAGATTGGTAGCATTTTTATTTTACTTTTGCAATTTTACAAAAGTAGAGAACTAAATAAACAAATGGCCAGTGCCCAGCCCCAGAGCCTGGGAAGGTGCTTATGCAAACAGAGAGCCCTGCCTCTTCAGCTTCATCACCTTCACCGTAAACCTGCCTCTGCTGCTCCTCTTTTCCCCCAATACCTCCCACAAACACTCAATGTACACACCCATATTGTTTCTTGTGTATTTCATTCTATATTTGTACTCCAAGGTTATTGAAAAATTTCACAACACATCAATCTAAAATGGTGTCTCTGCTATGGTTGAGGTACAGCTCAGGCCACAATGCAATTCAGGCACTGAACTGATGGGCTCTAGGAGCTGGAGTCTTTGTGAGAAAGGTCAAGGGAGCAAGGGCTTGTCTCCAAGTGGTCAGAGGCCCCAGAACTGTCCTGTAGACTGAAAGCTGTTGATTAATTTAACACAATGTTTGCTTGGGCCCACCCAGAACTCATTTTCTCCTGTTGTAAGTCACTGTCCTATTGATATGGTGACCTTCTGCTTTATTAATCAGGGTTTCCTGCCACCGAAGACCTGGACCACTCACCAAAATTTAGGACTCTTGCTTTTGTACCATTGTCCAATTCAAACTTGAGTCACTTGCCTTTCTGTCTTTGCTTGTGGGGCCTAGAAGTGCAAGAGGTCTTAGAGGCGAGCTCTTATCTTTCTTTCCAGAAGAGTATCAGAGAACTTTGCCAGTGAGAAAGTGAAGCACAGCTTCCTCGGAATGCAACACAAAAGAACTTAGGGAACAGAATACAAAGACATTAAACTACTCCTTTTAATAAGTAGCAGCAGTGCCACAAAGAGTACATGTAGATCTTATTTGGTAGTACATCTTTCCTTGGAGAAGGGAGATTTGAATGAAGGGACCTTTGGGGGAGGTAGGAGGGATGGTTGTGAAGGAAGGAGAGGTTCTGTATAATGGAGGACCTTTCCCTATGGAAGGATAAAAAGGATGGCTGCAGTAGGAAGAGGAACAGTGTGAGGAACAGCCCAGCACCCACCTGCTACAGAGAGGCAGTCCTCATAGCTGGCTTGTGTCATGATTAAAATGAGTGGGACAGCATACTAAGTGGGACAGCCCCCTCAATCATACTGGGTGGAATTCTCAGGCTTGGCTGAAGAGGAGCTGAGTAATCCCTGCAGCGTCCTGAAAGCTGGAAGTCTGAGCAGAGTCAGGCCAAATTCTGTGATATCCCTAAAGGATTTCCTTCCTATTTTGAGCAGAGGAATGGACTTGGATGGGGCAGCATGTTCCTGCAAGTTGGCAGGCACCCACTGAACACAATAACTGATTTGCTGCTTGGGCTGCACGTGCCAGTTGAATTGCCAAGCAAACATTGCCTCGGGGAAATACCTGCTAAAACTGAAATAATCACTAGCTAGATGGATTGGACACTTATCCCTGTCGACAATTATTATACATAATGTTTTAATTATTTTTAAGTGCTATGTGCATGGGATAAAAATTCAAATAAGAAGATATATTACAGTATCTTTTCCTTACCCCAGATTCTCCATTTCCTATCCCTCCGCTGAGGCACAACTACCCTAGAGTTTATGCATATAAACACGTATATAACTAACTTTTATTTACTAAATGCTTCCGTGGATGATTTGAGAGCAGGCATATAAAAGACAATTTGATTGTAATAATTGCAATCACTTTAAGGTATTTTTTTATTCCTGTATATTTGCTTTGTTTTAAACTTCAGCAACTGTAAACTTTATGCCAGTCTAGGGGAAAAATCTGTAAGTATTTCTGTTGGAGTCTTAGAAATTAGTTATTTTCTAAAACTTATTTATATAAGGCATGTTCACTGTAGAAAATTTGGAAAATATAGGAAAGTATAAAAAAGAAAATTTAAAATAATGTTACTGTACTACTCAGAGAAAAGTACTACTAATATTTTGTATTCCTTTACATATTATATGTATTTACATAATTTTATTTATGTGCAATAATATTTAATATAAATTTATAATTTTAAGAATTGAGATAATACTGTAACTTTTTTATATGTCACATTGTTTTTCACGTGGTATTTTTTTAACTTTATTGAGGTATAATTAACAAACAAAATTGTAATATATTTAAAGTGTACAATGTGATGATTCACTATATGCATACATTGTGACATGAGTCTCACAGTGAAGTTAATTACAATTCATTACCTCACTTAGTTACCTTTTGATGATGAGGATGCTTAAGATCTACTTTCTTAGAAAACTGCAAGCATACAATACAGAATTAACTACAGTCACCTTACCGTACTGTAAATGCTCAGAACTTATTCATCTTGTAACTGAAAGTTTGTGCCCTTTTGCCAACCTCTCCCTATTTCCCCCAACCCCTGGTAACTAAGCACCATTCTATTCTCTATTTTTATGACTTCAGCTTTTTTTTTTTTTTTTTTAAGATTTCACATATAAATGATACCAAGTAGTATTTGTCTTTCCGTATCTGGCTTATTTCACTTAGCATAATGTATTTTGGGTTCATCAGATGATAGGATTTCCTTTTTTTTTTTTAAGGCTGAATAATATATATACTATGTAATGTTGTATATATACCACATTTGCTTCATCCATTCCCCCATCAATGGCCATTTAGTTTGTTTCCATAAGTTGGCTATTGTGGATAAGGCTGCTGTGAACGTGGAAGTACTGAGATCTCTTTGGGACAATGATTTCATTTCTTTTAGATACACACCCACAGGTGGCATTGCTGGATCATATGGTAGTTCTAGTTTCCATTTTTTGAGGAACCTCCACACTGTTTTCCACAGTGGCTGAACCAGTTTACATTCTCACCAGCAGTGGATAAGTGTTCCCTTATCTTCACATCCTCACCAGCATTTATCTCTTGTCTTTTTGATAATAAACATCTTGCTAGGTGTGAGGTGATATCTTACGCTTATTTTTGCATTTGCATTTTTTTGCATTTTCCTGATTAGTGATGTTGAATACCTTTTCATGTACCTGTTGGACCTTTATATGTCTTTTTTGGAAAAATGTCTGTTTATATTCTTCACCCATTTTTTAATTAGGTTATTTATTTTTTCCTATTGAGTTGTATGAGTTTCTTGCATATATTGGATATTAACCCATTCTCAGATATCTAGTTTGCAAATATTTTCTTCCATTCCATAGACTGCCTTTTCATTTTGTTTATAGTTTTCTTTGCTGTGCAGAAGCTATTTAGTTTGATGTAGTCCCAACATGTTTATCTTTACTTTTGTTGCCTTTTTTTTTTGGCTGTCAAATCCAAAGACCATTGCCAAGACCAATGTCAAGGAGACTTTCCATGTATTTCCTTTTAAGAGTTTTATGGTTTCAGTTCTTATGTTTAAGTCTTTAATCCATTTTGAGTTGATTTTTGCTTATTGTCTAAGATAGGGGTCCCATTTAATTATTTTGCATGTGAATATACAGTTTTTTGAGAAACATTTTTTTGAAGAGACTATCTTCTCCCCATTGTGTATTTTTGGCAACTTTGTCAAAAATTGATTGACCGTATATGCATGGGTTTATTTCTGGGCTCTCTATTCCATTGATTTATATGTCTGTTTTTATGCTAATATCATACTATTTTGATTGCTATAGCTATATTACAAAGCTATAGCAATTCACTTAGTATTTTTATTTAATATTCTTAATGTATTGTTTGGTATCATAAAATTCTTCCAGATAATGATTAGTTTGCAGATTAATATTTTATTGCTTTAATTTCATTGTATTTTTATCAGATTGTTTCAAATTTTAAACCATTACAAATACTTATGCACACGAAGTGTTTTGAATATTTCTGATTTCTAACTTGGGAAAAATGTCCAAGTTCAGAGAATATATTCTTCCAGGTTTAATACAACTGTACAGTATGAATTCCAGATACCTGTTACATAATTTCTGATAGAAGATTTAAAACAAATATTTTTGTGCCTCCCTTATATTCCAGGCATTGTCCTGTGTGTCATTCACATGCATGAACTTAAATCACTAATCCTCACTCTGGGAACCAAAAAGAAAAGGGCTTGCGGCACATATATATCATTCTTCTGAATCTGTCTGAAAAATGATCTCTTACTAAGTACTGTAGTAAAATCTTGAAAGATAAGGAGTGTACCTTCAGGGCAGTGACATTTTGCAGCTGAGTCTTTGGGAATAAGAATGAATTCTTATTCAGTATGTTAGTGCCACAACCTGGGCTAAAATATCTTGAGATCTTCCATCTTTATTAATAATATCCATTTTTGAGTTTTTAGTCTTTCCTGCTTTTTCACCACTACCTTTGGGTCTGAATCGCCTACGTAAACACATTGCTTCATGCTGAATGCTGCTCAGAAAACTGCCAAAATATTAGTTCAATAATCCTGAACCAGAATGTTGTCTTCATATGCTAAAATAATTCGGGGGATAGTTTCCTTTTCACAAATGTCCAATTCTTCTCAAAGATATGTCAGTGGTAATCCTTACTGTATCATTTCTTGCTTCCCCCCCCCCCTTAAATAAGGATATTAAAACTTTCCAAGGAACTGAGCATTTAGTAGAGGTCCACATTTAGTATGTCTGTTGAACAACTCTTCCTTTCCCTGAGCCTTATCACATTTCTTCCCGTACTCTAAAATATGTACAGTTTAAATTGCATAGGTAAAGCAGATGGGTATTGCTACCTTTTTAGTTATCATTTATACAGATGTGCTATATAGTATTACAAGTGTCCACAACATTCCATGTCATTTATAGTACTGTGAGCAATATAAATAACTTGATAGGCACTGGACCTGCTCAGTCATTGTAATATCTTGCCAAAAATAGATTGAGAACTACGAAATTGTTAGTAAATGCAAATTTTCAAGCTTACTGAAAAATATATTCTGCAACATTAAGGTTGCTTTTATGATCAAATAATGTTCAGTTTTGTTTCCAGTTTTATCAAGTGAATGCTAATGAGGACTTCAGTTGGCTTCAGCAAAGTTATTATTCTTTTTCTCATAAAAATATGAATTAAACTTAAGGTGATAGTCTAAATGCTTCATTTCTATGGTTTCAAAATTTTACAGAATACGAGTATTTTACAAATACATATTTTTGATGTGTTTCATTAGCAAAATATAATTTACAGTTGGTGTTTTTCTTCTCTGCATAACTAGGACATGATTCCAAATCTCATGTTTGTGATATAAATAATAAACTATTTCTTAAAGGTTTGGAAATATTTCTATATAAATGGCTGGAACAAATATTGTCTTATAAATGTATGAGACCAGAACTTATTTGGTGACTATTTTAAAAACAGTTTAGCAAAGAAGATGGTAAAACATTAATATGCCCCCCTTTCTCTAAGGTGAAGATATGAGGAATGATAGATGGTCATGAGCTCCTTTCTAAGGGGATGTATTATTTATCTACTTCTCCATGCCAGAATACCTCAAAACTTAGTGATTTAAAATAACAGTAATATTTTATGATCTCTCTAGGTTTCTGTAAGTTAGGAAATTGAGCAAGGTGGAGCAGAGATGGCCGGTCTCTGCTCTACAACATCTAAGGCCTCAGCTAACGACTCTAAAGATTGGCGACTGGAATCATCTGAAAGGCCATTCGCTCACATGCTTGGTTGTTGATGCAGGTCGTAGACAAGAGGCTTCAGTTCTTCTCCATGTGTTCTCTCTCTCGGAGTTAGTCTGAGCTTCTCCACAGCATAGCGGGGAGAGATCCTGGAGCAAGCATCCCCAGAGAAAAACAGCCTGTTAAAAGCAGAGTCCTTTTTATGACCTAGCCTTGGAAACAACAGAGCATCATTTAAATCAAACTTTATTGGTTAGATCAGCCATAAGTTTTGTCTGAGATTGAGAGAGAGAGAACATAGACCCCTCCTTTCTGGGAGGGGAATGTCAGTCACAGCGTAGGAGAACGTAAGATCTATAAATTTATCTGTGTATAATACAATCTGCTATGGGCGGTTGGGGGTAGGTTAGCTAATGTCAGCTTAGGGTTTTGTTGAACGGGACATAAAAGTTTAGGGCCAGAAATGATGGAGTTCGGGGAGGGGTGGGGCAGGGAGTGGTGCACAGTATAAGGATTTTATGGACTATGGATTTAAAGGGGCAGAGAGAGAGGAAAGGTGAGAATCTGATATTCACAGATGGACGTTTAGGGAAGAACAGAGATGTTTAAAGAGAATATTTATGAAGCTTGCCTGTGTGGTATGTGAGGTAAAATTGTTTTTCTATATTCTTATAATCCTTAGAGAAAATGATGTCCCAATGAGTTATAGAATTGGATTTATTTTTGGAAAGATACAATAAGCCGCTGAATATGGCCTCAGTGTAGTTGCAGGGAAAAAGTAGAGGCCTGCTAAATCTAGGCTACATTTCTTTCAGAAAAATTAGCCATAAATGTGGCTGTCAAGGCCTGGTGTTTGGTGGTTCCCAAATGCCAGTGAAAGACTGGTGCCAGTTGATGGTGAAATTTTCATTGGCAGACTCAGAAATTAGACAACATCATGAATATTTTACAAAGCTAAATTTATTCAATTAAAGGAAATTACCTTTATTATGAGCTTGTATCCATCCAAAATTTTTGGTTTTTAAATGGTCTTTCTTTTATGAAAGTATGGTGATAGTAGGTGATACTTATGTTTAGGAGTTTTAATTGTCCATACTTGGAAAAATAAAAAGTCATTGGCCACTATACTTTAGCTCCTAATATGCCTAACTGCCACTCTAAATTGCGATGTGTTTGGTAGAAAGCATTTCAATCTTTTTGCATTTGACATATTTTATTGATATTGGAAGTAAAAGGAGAGTGTAAATTTATCTGAACACATGGAAAAATACTTTATTTACTTCTTATAACCCAAAAGGATTATTCTTTAGTTATTCTTTTCTTCTGTCTACTAACAATAGCTATTACTAAAGCTGAGGCTACACAAAAATATAAGGAGAAAAATATTATCTTTATTGTCTTTCTCATATAGGTTTGTTGTAAGAATTAAGTAAATTAATTTTTAAGTAAAAAGAATTTAGAATCATTTCTGGCACATAATATGGACTCAATAAATGTTGGTGTCCGTGATTTGAGAATGATTCTTTTGAAATTTCTCTTCTGCCTTACCAATCAATTTACATCATTGCTTTAAGTGTTTTGGACCACATGTGATGTTTCTTTATTCAGACTTATGCTGGGTTAACTGTTATTTCTTAAAAAATAACTGGTACAATCTTTTTCTTACCTGTTTAATTTTGAATTACTCACAAATTAAGCAAAAGGAAAAAAAAAGAAATAAAAAATATATCAATAATACAATAACACTAATTTCTTAGTAAGTTAAAAGGTAACAACAAAATAAACTTTAAATACAGAACTTGATAGAGGAGGGATTTATCCATCAAAGGTCTAGGCTCACATAACATAGGGAGATCAACTCGATGATGGGTAATGACTTAGGGGGCTGGAATAGGGACGGTGGGAGGGAGTCACAGGAGGCAGGGGATGTGGGGATATATGTATAAATACAACTGATTCATTTTGGTGTACAGAAAAAAACTGGCACAACAGTGTAAAGCAATTATATTTCAATAAAGAGCTTAAAAAAATAAATAAATAAAAGATCTAGGCTCCAACAGCCAAGAGAGAAGGCAGCCCAGGTTGTACTAAGTGATATCCTGAGCTTTGCTTCTTCATTCTGGTAGCATACCCTTAATCATGGTTAGATATTTCCTATTCATTCATTCATTCATTCAACAAAAATTGAGTATCTGTATTCAGAGACACAAAGACAGATAAGATATCTGCATCCAGTCCAGGAAAATCTAGCATCTATTTCATAACAGTCATAAATATTTACTGGGGACCAAATTATAAAATAATTTAAATCATTTTAAAATATGTTTTCTTTGTAGGAGTTTATATAACCACCTGTAATTGTAATAGTTGGAAGTTCTCTCATATTTTTATCTGCCCTCCCCTGAGAAAAGATGAAGTTAACTAGCTAGCTACTGAGTGAAGATGTTGAACCACATACCTTGGTGCGTCGTCTGTTGGTGGCCTTAGATCAGAGATATGCGGCCTTTATCCAAAGATACTGTGAGATACACAGAATGAAAAACAGAAAACTATAATCTTTAAAATGAGTCATGAAGAAAGAACCAAAAATCTCAAGATTTCTTAATGCAAATAACATTTAGGGTAGATACAGTTAGAACAATGCTGTAGTCTGCTTATACTATTTTGAAAATCTTAAAGAAGTTTTAACTCTAATATTTACAGCGGCCAGTACAAAAACATATTTAAGTGTTTGTTAATCACATATAAATTAAACTATAATGTTTGCGCTATCATCATAAAGTAGGTTTAAATTTAGCTATCTCCATGTTGCCCTTTAAAGTAATATAAAGCAAACAAAACACAAGCAGCCAATGTCTTAAGTATGAGAATATCTTATATATGAGAAATAATTGTAAGGTAACATGAAAGTTTCTCTGACTCAGGTGTATACAAAAACAGGTTTGTTGGATTAGTGAATGGATAATTTATGTCATCTCAAATATAAATCATAGCAGGTGAATGTCTTTTTTTTTTTAATGTTAAAAGTAACATATTATGTGTTTTTGACGTAATCTTGATGTAAAGAACTGAACCAGGGAGTCAGGCCCACATGGTCATGAAGGTAAGCTCAGGAATGGACTTTCTACTAGCACGTGACATGGACAGAATCTCACTGTGTCTTATAGCTTGTCCAGATAGTTGGTAATTCTTTTATCGTGAATGAGATCATATATCATGTAAAACAACTAGAAAAACCTAGCAGACATTCTTACTTCTCTCTCTCTCTCTCTCTCACACACACACACCCCATTCTAATATTCTAATGTTGCCATAACCCCTCCTATCTGAGAATACGAGTTTGAATCCTCTACCACATACTAGCAGTATAATCCTGGATGTGTTACTTAACCTTGTTTTGCTTTGGTTTTCTTATCAGTAAAAATGGGGACCAATAATTGAATATTACCTATCTCCTAGGGTGGTTTTGAGGATGAAGTGAGGAAATATATGTAAGATGCCTGGCACTCCCAGTGAGCATTCAATAAATGTTGCCTTTGACTAGGTGGGAAGATTGAGGACCAGGGAAATCATAACATGATCAAGGTCACTAAGGATCAAGGCTAATCAGGATTAGAATCTATATAATGATTCCCAACTCAGTGTTCTTTCTTTTACACTAAGTTGTCTCCTGAACTCGCAGTTAGTAATTTATTCTTTTTTTTTTAACTCTTTGTATTTGTGTGTCTTGTTTCCCCAAGTAAATTGTAAGTGTCCTAAAAGCTAAGCACATGACTTAGTGACTTCTTTATCAACCACAGCCTCGTGGAAATCTCTTGCTATTGGGGATTCAGTGTTCATTTGTTAATTATGAGCTTTTGACTCAATCCTCAACCTAAAACTCTTTTATTCATTCCATAGCTCTCATTCTTTCTTCAGTAGTTCAACCTGTAAGAACAGGCAGCTATTACAATCTTTGCACAAAATCAGAATTGCACAGTACATAACCACTGACTACTTTCTCCATAACTCCCTAGAGAAGAACATGCAATTTCCTACTAGATTTCTGCAGTGTGAAGAAAATAATATAATTCATCTCTGCTTTTGCTTCTCCATATATAGAATTTGTATACAGCATTACTCAATCACAAAAGAATTCCATTATAATTTAGCTTATTGTTATGTAAATTCAGGCATAAACCAAGCCACAATATCATCCCAAGAATATAATGAGTACCAATAGGGAAAACCTGGTAGAATATCTCAAGAGTGGTGATTATTTTTAGCTTTGGATAGCAAGTTTTATATAAAGGAGCTCCACTCACAGTGCATTTATGGCACTATTAAATACACTCACTAGTAAAGTAATATTTAAGGTACATTTTATACATCTCTATTAGAATGTACTAAACATTTGTACTAAACATTACAAATTACCACCATGATTGCCTTTGGAGTTACTCTTAAGAGTCAACCATATCCTTGAAAATCAGTTTCATAAACAAACTTCCTCTTATACATATGCCTTTGAAAGTTTAAAGCTTCTCGTAATCGGTACTGGGCATTTCACATTTCAAGAACTTACAAACGTTCAGCAGCAAGTATGCATATCCTACACATTTCAGTCTTCTCTTGATGCTCAGGATGTAGTTAATATCTATGTGAGGGAGGAGCTAGTAACTGACTTAACAGGACCAGATGGGCCAGTTTGTCCTTGTGTAGAGCTAAGCCCTTGAGCCAATAATCTGGCCCTCAAGAACCTCCCCAGCCTTCCAGTCCTGACTTGCATAACCAAGAACTCATTTCCTGTTTAAGTGTGGATTGGGAAGGTAAAAGTCACCCTTCCCAGGTTAACCCAGGTTAAGAGAGAAGGGAAGGACTGGCTGAGACTTGCCTTCTAAGGCACATCGGGAAGATACTCAAAGGACGTCAAAGTACTGCCTGTAAGAAAGTACTGGAAAGTTATATTCTCTTGTGAATAGGAAATCTTCAGATGACTTGAAAATAGCCAAATGTAATCCTATAACAACCAATTTCAAAGCCTGCTGGCATAGGACACTCCTCTAGGAATTCTTGGTTTCCAGTTTGATCTCATTAGCTACAAATAGAATCTACTAAGCCTTTTCAGGAGTCTGGCATTTTGTTTGAGAATCCAAACTTTTCAGCTGGAAAACTAGGGCAAAACTCATTTATATGTCAACAGGGATATGAGAGAAAGAGCATACAAAGAAAGTTATTGTATTATGTAAATGTGCAGAACATCATAGTTTGAAGAGGAGAGACTTCCAGTGAACCCGAGTAAATACCAGGATATAATGCACAACTGAAAAGAGCTTCAGTTTACACAATGTAGCAATGAATTATGGGCCCATTAGGATAGAAATCACAATAACTCATTAATTTAAATAAGAGCCCCTGATATGCGTGTAGTGTTTCACCAATTAGAGAATGCTTTCCATGAGTCACTTTTCACATCAGATGACTTGGGGCAAGTGAGAGCCTGGGTCTGATAACTTATTGGGCAAAATCAGCCATCATTGTTATGTCCTAGGAAATGCTAATGATTCCAAAACTGGATGAAAATGACTTCCATGTTTGAATAATTTTCTTTAAATAAAGTAAGGGAAGATTGGTGTCCTTCTTCAGTGCCTACTATGTTAGAGATTCAAGGTACTTCAGAAAGACTTTTGGTCCAACACTCTGATTTGTGAAAGATTAATCTTGACAGACAAATAATCTTTTTCTTTGTCCACTAAGGCACAGTGGTATCAAACCCTTTTAGCTATGTGGAGGCAAGAAGCTAATTCCCAATGTTATAATAATTGCTAAACATGAGAAGTTGTGGAGATGAGCTCTATTTCCAACTACTTCATTAGAGTCTACCATGGTCCCTGGTGGGTTGCTCACCCACCACTGTGCCAGTTTTATTATCTGTGGCTCAAGGCTGGTAAAAGAGCCAGCTTATCTGAGTCTCAGCACTAGGAAGGCAGAGACAACAGAGATAGATAAATTGGGCAGAATGGTATTAGCCAGAATGCTGCTCCCATGCCCACTTTGGGACCATCTACAGTGTGGAAGGCAGCTCAGACATGGGTCAGTTTGTTCAGGAGACCACACATTAAAATCTGCTGAGCAGTTCCTCATCGTTTTCACTTGGGGAAAAAAAAAAAGATGGCTTTTTTGTGGGGCCATCAGCTCTCTAATATCACTTTGTCACCTCTCTTCCTCATTACTTTGTTGGCGTCAGGCTTTTTGATATGGTTCCCACATGGAAGATGCTTCTCTTTTCTGTTTTATCCAGGTCTCTGTCATAGCCTATGGTGTGCACATGTTAGAAAGGAGAATGAAAGCAATAACTGTGTAAAGAGATACTAAGAGTGGGAAGAAAAACAGAAGTGTGATCCCTCCACGCTCAATTTTCACTGAATATAAATCGTTCATATCTTTGTCTCAGTCACTGTTCAGAAATGAAATATCCTAAGATTAAAGGATCCCAGATCTTCATTTGATCCTGCCTCTTAAGCTTGGTCTATATGGAAAACAACACAGACTCTAATTCAAGCTCTGTAATAAAAGGCTTGGCTGCAATCCAAAGTGTTTTCAATACTTTTCTGATAAACTTTTAGTGATTTTTCATGAAAAGCACTTGATTCAAATGTTATTATTTCATCTTTTAATGTTTTAGTCAACAGCAAGTGATAGTCTCTTCTGATACACTCCTCTCAAAGTGCTAGGAGAGCTTATGGCAAATTGCCATTTCAACCATTTATTGTACTCCGGTAATGTGGTATTGAATACATAGAAACTGGGGAAAATAAACTACTTCTCTACACTTTCAAAAGAAGCTGCAGAAGAACCTGGCAAAGTAATAATGGTGAAATTATATTGCTTTTCAATAGTTTGGTATATTTGATAACATTCCAGAAAACTTTGCACTTTAACGTCTTAATAGATCAGAGTGTATATCATAAAAAATGACCTTATGGTCCAGGGTGGTTAGTTATACTTCATGTCATCTATATTTTGTCGGATTTGGGGGTCAAACATATCTGGTTCATACTCTGCAAACACTTCAGAGAAAAGAAAGTTAAGGTGGTAGAAAGGAAGAAGAGAGGGAGGAGGGGAATAAGAAGCGATGGAGGGAGAAGAAGAGAGAAGACAGTAGGAAGGAGAAATGTAGATGAGAGGGAGGAAGAAGAAATACCTCAAGTTCATGAAGGGTCCTGTTACAAGTGGTGCTAAAGACTATCTTCATCTCCAGTGAGCAAGGAGGGAATTGCAAGGTGATCAAACCGGAAGTACTCCTGGATAAAATCCCAGTGCAAGACTTTCTTGAGACTAAACAGTATTCAAAACTGGAAAAAGTAGGAGAGAGAGTTTTTGAAATCTATCCGAAGAGATTTAAAAATAGCTCAGGTAAGAATGTGTTAAAACAAGAAAGGAGACTCGAGGCTCTTTCTCATCTTCCATACTTTACTCCCCTTCATTAGGTTAATGCTTCTCTGGTCTCCCTCGAGGTCAGCCAGATTCATTGGGAGAAAGGGACATATTCGCTGGACAATTTTAGAGTGTGCCCAGGGTCTGCCCTGTGGATACCATTTTCAAGGTTTCTCCTACAGATATGACAGCATATTGTTGTGTTTTTTTGGTCCCGAGTGGCCATCCCTCTTGCATTTCCTCATTTGCTTTTCACTCTCTTCCTTCCCTCAGCCGCCATCATTGTCCCTGGGGTACAGCGTAAGTGCTTCTAGCAACTGTAACTGCACATTTGTTGTTATTGTACGATTAAGGTATCTGGCTATTATAAAATGCTAATACTTAGTATTTTGCAACATCATTCCTTCAGGGGTGGAGGGCAATGAGAACACCTGAGAAAGGTCAAAGTTCAGAACCAGCTCCAGCATACTCCGGCTTTCATTTGGACTGGTCAATTTTTCTGCGCTGCACACGTGAGCCAGCTGTGCCCCTCAGATAGGAGAACAGAGCTCACTGAGTGATGACTGGGAATACAGGGCATTTTGAGGACAGGCAGGGGTGGACTCCTTAGAGGGGGTCCCAAAGAGGAAATGATGCTTGCCAGATGCCAGTGGCCAAGCCGTTACAAACGGGACTAAGAGGGTTGGAGCCTGCACTGTAGATTAAGGTTCTTCCCTAAATGATATTTCCAGCCTTAGTAATAAGTTAATGACATTGTCCAGTAAAGAAAATGGGTTGGGGTAAGAGTAGAACTTGCAGAAGGCAGATAGGAGAAGCATGTAATATTAGTTTAGTTGATGTTTCCATTGTTGGTACAGTTATTGTTGTCACCATAGTAAAAAGATTAAGAGCTCCTTTAGCTACTTAGTCTAGAGTCACATAGGCAAAGTGAGAATCGGGGCTCCACCCTTCACTGACTTCCTCACCTGGGACTTATCCTGTCAGAATCCCAGGGTCCTCCTCTGTATGAAAGGATACTAATAATTTTTACCCACAGAAAATACCTTTCTCTTCTTTACCTTCAGCTTCTTCCTCTCAGCTAGATACGTTCCATGAGAATCAAAACATATTGATGATCTTCCGTGTTTAAAACAAGCAAACAAAAAACAAAGCAAAACAAAACAAAACAAACCCACTTGTCTTTGCTCAGTTTTTCCTCCTTGTTAGGGATTCTTTCGACATTCGGGGCTGGATAATCCATTATTGCCAGGCTGTTCTGTGCTTGGTCGGATGTTTCATCTCATCTTAGGATAAGCACCCAGGAGAGCAGTCCCCCAAGTTGTGACAATCAAAGATGTCTGCAGACAGTGCCCAATGTCCCATGGGGGGCACAGTCTCCCCACATTAAGAACCACTGCTCAACGTCTGCCCCACTCCTCTCCTCCGCTGCAAAACCACACTCTCCCACAGCTTTGCCTGTCTCACGATCTTTATTCTCTTCCTGTCCTTTCACTCCTGAATCTACTCTACTGTCTCGTCCCCATTTCACTAATAAAGTGGTCCTTATTCAGATGGACAGTAACCTTAGTACCTCCAAATGTAATGAATCTTCCAGTCCTTCTCTTATTTGATGTCTACAGCAGAATTCACTGCTTTTAGCATCTCTGCCCTGAAATGTTCTGACCTTCTGGCTATCCTAACACTACCCTCTCTTGGCCTAATCTGTGAGGTCTGGGACACCTGACATAGGTGGGTCCTCTCTCTCTGGGGACCCACCATCCCCCAGGACACTAGCTCAGGCTCGTTCAAATGGTGGCCAAAGAGTTTCCAGCATCAAGAGAGGTCTGGCCTCACAGAGTAAGCACTTAGCAAGCTTCTGCTTGTATCACATTTGCTAGCAATCTCTTGGCCAATGCCCAGAATTAGAGTGGGAGGGGCAACCCAAGATGGAGCTGTAGGGAGAGGACCACCTTCTGGTGGACAGGTGGAGAGGCTCAGTTGACTAGTTTCACTCCCCAGGGAAATTGGTAAAACTTAAAAAAAAAAAAAATTTAAAGGCCCGGAAATTGTCCTAAGGACAAACAGTAAATGAAGAAACATCTGTCCAAGAACATGTACAAAAATTCAGTAAGAAAGGTGTAAGTCTGTGCTATTTGAACCAAAACTGCGCTCCATCACCCCCTTCCCTGTGCAGTGAGGTGGAGGCTCCACTTCAGGGTGGCACAGCCAAGAATGCGGGGCTCCCTTTCTTTGACAGCTCCCAGCCAGAGGGCTTTCTTCCCAGGAGGAGCAGGACTTCAGTGTTTCTCTTCCTGTCCCCGTGCCTGTTGCTAAAATTAAGCCCTGGCTGAATGCAGTGAAGAGAAGGAGGGGCTCCCTCTTCCATCCTGCCCCCAGTTGTGAAATGGAGACACCACCTGGTGCACAGTATGAGGATGCTGAGGTCCTCATCCTCCTCCCCTGGGCTCCTGAGATGGTGGTTCTACACCAGGAGAGACAAGCCTAGAGGACATTAGGCTGCTGTCCCCAGGTCCCCACTAAGCTCAGCTTCTAGAGTGGGAGCATCCCTCAGTCACACTGAGAGAAGCCTGTCACAGTCCCCAACCCTGTCTCCAGAACCCTGGCTTAGAGAGTTTGCCTGGGAGGAGAAGCAGTCCATAAAGTAAATAGTTCCTAATTTCTTCCCAAAGGAACTGACTTAATTTGCAACAAAGCATGGAGAAATTCAAGCTTAAGAGTACTGTCAGGAACAATGGAGGCCATGGTGAAATTGGGAGAATCAAGATACAGGCTAAATTGCAGGCTAGTTTTTAGGAGATAATCAGGAATTGGACAACTGGAGTCCTGCTGGGGTCATAGCAAATACTGAACATTAACCTCAGAAACGATTCCTTCAAAGGGGCCATGATTTGGTTGTATTTGTTTATATAACAATTTATGCCCCATGCCCTCTCTTCACCTCCACCACCCGTGCTTTAGTCTAATCTGTCATCATCTTTACCTGGACTACTACAAAATCCTCCTCACTGGTGCCCAAACAAAGAACATCCTCCTAACTAATGTACAATCCAATATCTACAGCGTAGCCAGAAAAATCCTTTGCAGTTCAAAACTAATCATGTATGTGCTCCCCCTCTGTAGAGGCTGGAAAGAAACTTGGACCTTCAGTGATGTTTGATTTAGTGCTGACAATCTCGAAGTCTCATTGCTTGCCTGTGTCTGTCACTTCCTGCAGCACCGTGGTAAAGCTTCAGCCCCAATACTCTGCCTCCACCCACCCCCAAGCACACACTCTCCCTGAACACTTCTTTCAAATTTCGTTCCAGACAGGTGTTGCTGGAGGGAATTCTCCTTTATAAAATGCCTGTTCTCCCCCCCCCCCCCTTGTCTGTAGTCTGGACCTCCTCCCAGGAAGCTGTCCTCTACCCCTTCACTTGGTGGAACTCCCCACCTGTATGAGGCATACATCTTTCTCTGATGCTATCAAAGGAATAGCATCACAAGTTTTGACATCAGAAGTTAACCTTGAGAGGGAGCTTCCCATGTCACAGTGAGGTGCAATGATACCCCTTCCCTACCATCTTTAAATTCTTCCATGGCTTCCATTTCATTTAATTTTATGATGAAGTCTAAAATCCTTGGCTTGGCCTACATGGTGTGGTCAGTCCCCATCTTGCTGATTTCTTTGCTTCTTTCCCATGGGCCATGCTCCCCACTGCCCCTCTTTCCCCCTCAGGACATGTATACCTATTATACTCTCTGCATGAAATGCTCTTTCCCCTGCTCACTCCTAGTCGTTACCTGACTTGCTCTTTATTAGCCTGTGTAACTCAACTCAAAAATCACTTTCTCGGAAAGGCCTTCCCCAACGCCTCACTGCAATCCTCCCAACCAGGTCAGATGTACTTTCTCTTCATAGCCTTGATTTTAGTTTAAACTTTATATTCATTTGTGTACTTATTTCATGGATGCTTACCTCCTTCACTAGATCATGACCACCAAGAGGATGGTGACTTTATGTTTTTCTCATCATTGTACCTCGGTGCCTAGCCCATTGTCTGGCCCACGGTAGATACTCTGATAGATGTGTGTTGAGCGTGGAGTAAATGAAGACTCTTTGCAGCATCATATATGTAGAATCTCAAAGCACAAATACTGTGTTAGTCAGAATAAGCTAAGTTCTGCTGTAACGATACCCCTGTCCACAAAGTCACATACATTCACACATTTCAGAGGCTTAAAATAACGAAGGTTGACTTCTCACTCATGCTACATCCCCTTGTGCTTTAACAGGGTACTCTGTTCCAGCTCATCTTTATTCTGGGACTCAGGCTGTTGGAGGCTACCACTTGAAACATTGTCTATTTCCATGACAATGGGAAGAGAGACAGGAATGTTTCCATAGTGGTAATTACATACCCCATCTTGGCAGTGACGTACTTCATCTCCAAAAGCAATCAGCCAGAACTAGTCCCATGGTCCTGCCCATCTTTAAGGGGGCAGGGAGATGTAATCCTCTCATGTACTGAGAAGAAAGAACCAGATATGTGTGACCGTTACAGGTCCTCCCACTGGCATATTGGTACAGAGCTGTCTGTGATTAAAGGTCAAACTGAATTTGCAGGATGAGGAAAAAACTCAAGAGGACATGAGAATTGAACTGGGCTGAAGAATGAGATTTGGAGAGTCTGGGTGAGGAAGCATTGCCAGTAGAGGAAACACCATGAACATAATCAAAATGTACGGATGAGTATGTATGTAGGTCATGGTGAAGAGTGGTCAACCTTGCTGAAGTAGAGAGTGGTGTTGGGGGGACCGTGGGAAATGAACTTGGAGTGGCAGATCTGACTGTTAGCATACCCGTGCTCGTCTCTTAATATTTTTGTTCACAGTGTAGAAATATCCTCAGAGTAAGGAATTCAGTATACAGCTTTGGCCATATCAATCACCTCGACCTGATTGTAATTTCTTCATTTCTAAAATTCCAGATCATCAGCCACTTCTCTCCTGGGCTCTTTTTGGCACAGCAGGCCAGAAAGAGCTGCACCTGACTTAATCCCTCTTTTCAGCCCACTGTCAATTCATGAGCAGGTAAACACCAGTGACGCTGCTCGTTATGAGTGGAGTGTCTTTAATCTCACCTTTAATTGGCACTTCTAGGGGCTCAACTGAGTGGAGAGACCCTTAGCAATGATACAAAGGGAAGGATAGTGTCGAATAATAGGTTTTATGAAAACCTGGATGCAATTGAAGGACATTATTCAATAAATCTGCCCCTAGAAGCCAGTAATACTCAGTCAATACAATTTAACCTATTTTTTCCCACCTTTCATTTGTTAGTTGTCCTGGCATTGGAAAAGGAAAAAGAAAAGGCACACTGTCCCAGTTACATGAATAAGAAACACATATTTTGGGGAAATTATATTTGAATAAAAATATTTATTAAACAAAATATTTTTAACCATTAATGGAGAGAGCTGTGTTTTGCTTAATATGCCCTCTGTTTATTGATCCTCAGAGGGAAGCCAGTCTAGTGGCTGAGTGTGTGGTCTCCAGAGCCAGCCTGCTGTGAGTTAAATAGAAACTCCACCATTCATCACTGGGCGAATGTTCTTTAATCACGACATTGTTATTAAAAATCATGAATGTTACTTAATCATGCTTGTATGGCGATTCTGTACTGCTGTGGACTGGGTTCTGTCCCCTTAATAATTCATATGCTGACATCCTAACCTTCAGTGTGACTGTATCTGGAGATAGGGCTTTTAGGAGGTAATTAAGGTTCAATGAGATCATAAGGGTAAGGTCCTAATCTGATAGGATTAGTGGTATTCATTACAAGAAGAGGAGAGAGAGGCCCTTTTTCCTGATGTGCACACACCCGGGAAAGGCCTTGTGAGCACACAGCAGAAGGCAGGAGTCTGTAAGCCAGGAAGAGTATTCTCACCTGAACCCAACCATGCTGGCACGCTCATCTCAGACTTCCAGCCTCTGGTAATAGGAGAAAGTACATTTTTGCCGTTTAAATCCCCTAGTCTATGGTATTTTCTTATGGCAGCCTGAGATGACTAACACTCACCTGTAAAACAAGGATAATAAGCGTGCCTATCTGATAGCATGTTTGCAGAGGATTGAATGTGTTAATACATGCTGAGCTCTTAAAATGATGCTTGGCGTACAATAAGTACTCAATAGATGTTAGCTGGTATCATTAATATTTCCCTCCCCAGTCCCGCATTAGATAGTATCATTCTTAAGAATTCTACGTTTTTAGTCAGATCTGGATTGGATGCTCAGCTCTGCCTCGTATAAGCTGTATGACCGTGTTCAAGCTACTAACTTCTCTAAGCCTCAGTTTTATATCTGTAAATGGGGTAATAACAGTAGTGCTGCCTGCCTTTCAGGGTTGTTGTAAAATCTAAAGGAGATATGCATGTCAGTGCATCTGGTTTTGACTAGTAGATTTGACAGTGAAACTCCTGTCTCACAGCCTGGTTATTATCTCTTAATGTGAAGTAAGGAATCCATAAATATCTTGTGGAAGACAGAGGTCATGTATATCCTTATGCTGAGGTGTAGACAAAGGAGTTTTATGCACAGCACTTCTTAAAATATAGTGAGTCACCTGAGGAGCATGTTAAAATGCAGGTTCTGACTCAGGAAGTCTAGGATGGGACCTGGAATTCTGAGGCTGCTGGTCCTCAGGCTACTCTGAGTAGCAAGGATGTAGATGCTTTTAGTAGTAGTGACTTTGAAGATTTTTTGCTATTTAACAAAAAATAGCAGAAATTGTTTTCTCTTTGTATTCACTCAAATGTACTCTGGATGCAAGAATTTTTGTTAGTACAAATGGGAAAAAAATTAGAAGTCCACATGGCAAAGGCTCTAATTGGATACTGCTTAAATTTAAATGCTTCAGTTTATTGCTCCATATGTTATGTGTACCTAAATCATTCACAATGGCTTTATTATTGACACCTTTTCCATCAAATGGGGAAGTCGTGCTCTTTGGAATTTATTTCCTAGTCTTTATGCTTCATAACACACTATATCACCTCACCCTTCCTAAAAAGCTCACCTTGTTTTCTGACCTCTACAGTCTCAAGTTTTCAGTTCTCACCCAGTAAGTCCTGCATGAATTCTGTCCTCTGTCATCTCCTCATCTCTCTTGCCCTCTTCCTGTGAAGTCCCATCCATCCACTGCTGCAGATTCAATTGCTACTTCAGGCCATTGGAATCACTCCCTAATCAATATCATTTGTCTTGAAGGTTTTCCTAAGTTTTAGTCTTACACGCTCAATGGATTTGATATTTATTACCTGCCAGCCCTTTAAATTCAACATGGTGAAAACCAAAGTCTTCATACTTCTTACCTTTAGACCCCAGGTCAACAACCACCAGGTTATTTTACTCCCTTTATCAAAACTTTCAGTGGCTCTAGTTATTGTGGAATAAATCTCTAACTCCTTAGAGATTCATTTATTTTCTCTGACAGCAAAAACGCTCTTCTCTTTAACCTCAGCCTTTTTTTCTACCTATATCTTTCGCTGCTCATCAGTATATGGCTGAGTTAAGTTAGTCAACATCCTCCTGTTTTCAGAACATGCACGGACATTCCAGCCTTTATGCCATGTTTGTGCTGAGTTGAACACCGTTACACTAATCTTTGCTTATCCAAACGCTACGTATCTCTCAAGGCCTGCATGAGATGCTACATCCTTTGTGGTATATTCTCGATTTCCCTCCCCGACAGGAATGCCTCCTCATCCTTGTGCTGCTGCAACATGTGTTGCATGCTATTCAGATGGCACCTCTCACTCTGCTCTGTTACAGATCTCATCAAATGTCTGCCATCTGAAGTCCCAAGTCCTCTGGCTTTCTGCCATCACTACTTTCTTCAGCAGCTGAAGAATGTGGCTCCAGCCCCATGCCTCGGAATGACAGACTCCGACTTTCTTTTTTCCCTTTCAGGCTCACATTCCTCTGCTACATTTAGGGGAAGAGAGAGTTGCCACCTATCTGTTCCAAGCCAGTTCACTCTACAACTCAATTCTCTTCACTTACCCAAGTCCTAGAGCTGCTTCTAACTCTGCCTTCAGACTCTGCTTTCTTCCTGTTGGCCACCATCTGAAACGTCACAACTCCGCATCTCCTCCATTATTACCCTACACACCACTAACAGCAGGGTAAAACTTTAACTGAAAGGTTTGGGGTAATACCAGCTAATTACAGCACAGTGGAGTCAGCTGGGATGTGAATGATGGAATCAGAGCTTCTAGACTTCTATCAGACACTTGCTGAGCAAGTCCATCTACAAACATGGGGCTCCACATCTCCAGACATCTCCCCTTCCATCTCCTCTCCCAGGGTCATCACTCTCCCATTGTGCCAGAGTTCAACTTCTTTTACTTCTTCATGCAGAATAATTTATCATTTCCGTTGTTTAAATTTTGCCTGTTTAATTATTCATAAGAGAGTCTCACCTTACATAATCAAATAGGCTCTTAAGTGTTTTCCTAAACTTGATAGCAGTTCTTTCCCTCAGAGGAATTCCGCAGTCCTGAAATTGTCTTGGGTCAGCCAGATCAAAGTAAATTAATTTTTATAACCACAGTACAATGAGATATGCAAAATTTTTATCCACTTAGTTTTGGATGTCTCATTTTTTTTCCATTTAGATTGAAAACATATTTAGGGAAGGAGCATATAGCTCCAAACATTTATTCATCCCAATTAAAAAACAAAAAAAAGCCTTGAAACTCTTACTTTACCAGGTGTGAGGCTTATGACTTTGGACAAGTAATTTTCCTTGGGAATCCTCAGTTTCCCAAGCTATAAAGTAAGTGTAATAATGTGTGCCTCATATAAATGTAAGGATTTAGATAATTTCTATAAAATCATTTAGTTAAGAGTCCTGGCACACAGAAGGAGCCCTGTTCTTAGTACAAGTTTAAAATGTTTGTTGAAAGTAAAAAGGTTACTCCAGTGAGCTCTAGTAAACTTTGAGTTGGGTACAGTACCTATTGCAGGATCCCAAAAGCTGTTTGATACTCGGATTTTCCTGCCTCAACCTCTTCGTGTTTACTGTGGCGTCAGCTCCATAGAGTTCTACCCTTAATTGAAGAGACAGGAAATCACGACTTTAAAACTTTCAGTCTTTAGAGTAAATGACACATTAGTTTAGAGACATATCAGTAATTATGGAAGTATCTTCTCAAATTATAATGTTTTCCTCTGCCTTAGTGCTAGCAATCAAAACCACTGAATTAATCTGAGCAGGGTCAGGACTTTGGGTCTGAGGAAAATCACTTAAATATGTGGCATTATGTGTGCAGTACAAGGTGTTCCTGCTCCAAATACTCTGAATCCTGTTTAAAAGCAATGGTGCAGGGGACCAGAGACCCACCTCCAGACCTCTGAGTCCCATAAAGTTTGGGCAGGCCTCCGGAAATCTGATGCTGCCCCCAGAAGGAGGGGGTTCTCATAGTTTCTAGAAGGGTTAGTGACTCTCTGGGGGTGAGAGATGGGGAGTGGAAATTGGGATGAGGAAATTTCCATTATGCCCTGAAATTGCACAAAACCCTTCGCAGGAAGTGTTTGCTAAAGCTTTCCCAATTTTGTTGACTAATCTCTCAAGCTGAAATGCTTTTTTCCTCCATGTTTGAAATTTCTCCCTGTCTTTTGAAGTACAGCAGAAAAGCAACGTAGTGCCTATAGCCTTTCCAAATTCCCCCAAGTTGGAGTAAATCACCATTTCCTCCTCTATATTCTTAGAGCATAAAATAAAAGTACTTTTCAGAATCTTTGATTTCTGATGATTGTGGAAGGTCAGTATAGTGCCTTCAGGCTCAAACTTGAAAGTCAGATTTCCACTTACCAGCTGTTAGATCGTGGGTAGGTTATTTAACCCCAATCTTCATCAGTTTTCTCACTGTTATTTTAAGTAAACTCCTGGAACATTAAGTAGAAAGCTCTTTGATAGCAGTGACCATATTTATATGGTCATGAAAGTCATAATGGTTATGCTTTTAATATATGATTTACCTGAATGTGGATGGTTTCTAAAAGTAAAGTAGCTTTTAATGCTATAATTTAGAATGTGTGACAAGATCAGAAAAGCACATAAACCACATTACTCCACATACTTCTGTAACTTTTATTTACTTTTTTATATAACAAAATAAGGCTAAATCAATTTTTTAAAAGACATGGAAATGGTCATAAGCATAATTTAAACTTCACAATTGTCAGATATAAAGTTTTCTTTGCACAAACATGTCAGGAGGCAAAATGGGAAAGATAAGTAAATGTTTTACAGAATTCTCTCTCCTTGAAAAGTGTTACAGAGATTAAAATCCATATTTCCCCAAAGATGTTTAATTTGTGAATGGCAAAAGAAATGTGGGACATTTCACCTCAGTGTGGTTTTTTGTTCTCCTCCAAAAACTTTAGGAAAAAAAAAAAAAAAGAAGGGACAAGAGTCAGAATCTCTGAAATATTAGAAATCTGTCATATTTGTTATGGCAATCACTGTAATCCTAAATAAAGCTTTTTTCTTTTGTTTCTCTTGCTTGGAACCTAAACCTGCCAGTACTTTAGCATATAAATGAAAGTTCGTTTCGCCATATTTTTGCACAATGTTGTTCAAAATGATCGTTACTTTCAGCGACTCTAAATAAAATTTCTGCTTCTGCTTGTGAATACAGCATCGCTAGTGCCCTTGCCTTGAGCAAAGTTACATCCACCCCGCCTGGTTTTTTGCACGTTTCTCAGCATAGGTAACATTGGAAGAGTTCAGACCCCAGGATAAGATTGATTCCATCCTACTTCTCCAAGGCTGCCATTGCAAATTATCACATTATGGATGGCTTTAAACAACAGAAGTTTATTCTCTGATAGTTCTGGAGACCAGAAGTCTGAAATCAAGGTGCTGGCAAGACACAGTTCTCCTGGAGGCTTTAGGGGAGATTCTATTCCTGGCCTCTCTCCTAGCTTCTGGTGGCTCCAGGTGTTCTTTGGCTTGTGGAAGCATAACCAACATCTCTGTCATCATATGGCCTTTTTCTCTGAGTGTTTCTCCTCTTCCCTTCTCTTCTCTTCTCTTCTAAGAACCACATAATTGGATTTAGGGTCCACCCTAGTCCAGGATGATATCTCAAGATCTTTAACTTAATTATATCTGCAAAGATCCTTTTCCCAAATAAGTTCACACTCACAGGTTCTAGGTGTGTGTATCTTTGATGGGACCAATTTTCAATCTATTGCAGGTTCATTTGGACTAAGGCTATGTTCTTGTCAAGGACGTACCAGGCTAAAGGCTGTATTTGCATGAAGCCAAAATTCCTTCAGCACTGTTTGACTGCACTGCTCAAGCTTACATTATGACTTCCAAACAGAGATAGATAGAGCTTCCTTATTCATTGAATTTGAAGAGAAGCATTTTCCTAGGGAAGGGGTAAACAGTTCTTGCCTGGCCTTTTCTTTAAGATGAGCTTGGCTTGTATAATAACTATGTTTAGAGTCAGGTCCACTGATAGTCCATCAGGATGCCATATTAGAAAAATTATCTCCAAATATGATGGGAATAAATATGTATAGGAAGCATTTCATAGATAAATGCATTTGCATATTATTAACCAAGTGCCCATGTGCTTGCATAAATATTTTCACATTTTTAGACACAACATATTGGGGAAAATAATATTAAAGAAGATGTAATGTCTAATTTTTAGGATTCTCTGGGGCATGGACCAATTCTGAATAAAGAAAAGATTGTAGATACAATATACTTAAACAGTTCAAAAGTTTTATACCAAATGCTATTTTTTAAAGTTAATCAAAATGGAATGGGTGTGAAGATGGTGTTTTGAGATATAAAAGAATTGACCTAAAAAAAGGAAAAATGGTAGGAGTAAATGGGTATAGATGGGGTTCCTTTCCTCTGGATAGAAAATGGTATACATGAGATTCTTCAGGGATTGCTAAGACCAATATTATGATTTTTCTGAGGACTGGGGAGGTACAGTGAAAATGTCTAAACTTTTTCAAGGTTATACTTTTCTGTCCTATAGTAAGCTAAGCTGATATGAGTAACATATAGTATGACTTTTAAAAAGGAGATTAATTTTCATATGAATACATAAAACATAGTACATTTTCAGATTGTAAGAAGTAAATACACACACACACACCTACAGAGAGAGAGAGAGAGAGAGAGAGAGAGAGAGAGAGAGAGAGAGAGAGTCCTTAAATACATCTATCTTTTCATGACCCAGAGAAGAATCTTTATTTAAACTCTTTAACAGTAGCCTAAAATGTTAACATCCACTAATTTTTTTCACTTCACTCTGCTTCACATTGGGGATGACAGTTGTAAAAATGAGCAAGGATATTTGCTCTAATGAAAGATGTAGGCTTTTAATGGCCAAACCTTTGGGGGTATCAAATTTTATACTAAAAGTTAAGAAGAGAGACAGGGGTAGTTCCGGGAGTAGGATGGCAGATTTGTGCCCTGATATAAATCCCATATTTGTTCTGTTTCATCCTTTTGCAGGACAAAATAAAGTCCCAAAGGGGTAGGAAAGGTGATCAACAAGCTTCTTCCATTACTTCCATCCTTTATCCCTCCCCACTATTTAAAGACTCAAAAGTTGTGAAATTCCCTCTCCATCAGATTCTGTATATCCAAAGAACTGTTCTTGAAGGAGAATTTCATATTAGTCTTTTCATTTTTAATATCAGCTCTTGGTGCATATTTACTAAGTCCCCTGGGTAGACTTTTGAGTCAACTCAGGGTATAGATCAGCTCTGCTGAGGCCTCCAAATGTTTACTTTTGTCAAACTCCATATTCATGCAGTCAGATTCACTTATGCGCTGCTAACATCATACAGCTCTACAGCTTTGTCACCCAATTCAAATCCACTGAGCATCATTCAGTCTGAAAATTTACTTTTATACCAAGCACATAAACAAAATGAAATACAGTTTAAGAAATCAGCTCATAACATTTACAATTAAATTCATTAATCAAGGCAGTTTATGGAAATGCCACATACAAGCTGTAAACTTCATAAATATTCAAGCACTGAACAACTAGACAATCACATTTCTTAGTAATAAATGCTTCGTCTTGGTGGCTTTATTTCAGTATGAGAAATGTGGAACATTCCCAACCCTCAGCTTGCCTTCTTATTTTGAAAAGTTTTAAATCATGCATATCATCAAAAAGAACCTGTGTTTTGGTGACATTTCTGTTCCCATATGTTCTCCATTTACCTTTCTCTCTAGATTTACATTCTTTGAGACTAATTAGCACCTGCATCTGATTTCAGGAAGCAGCACTTGAATCAAACCAAGTGTCTTTGAAGGAAAAAAAATACTGAGTTCCAAGATTTCTAGGTAATAAATATGGACAATATACTTTGTTGGTGTTCTCACTCAGGTATGTCTTCCTAAGGTACAAGAATTTATGTCTATTTTCTTTTGGTATATGCAAATCTAACCCCACTGGTAGCTTCATACTACATACTGCAATGTACTTTGGTTGCCAGTTTACATTCTGTTACAAGAATTTCATTAACCAAATGCAGGATGGTATTTACCACATTCACATTGTATGTTGATGAATTAGTTTCACTTACTAGGTTTGGGAATAGAGAGAGGAAAAGCTCAAGGAGGCCTAGGTAGTCATGAGAGGCTTTGCATTTGAAGAAACATTTAAACTGGATCTTGAAGGATGTTTTAAGAAATCAAAGAAAGAAAGAAAATAGAGAAAAAGTTAGGTAAGAACGAAAGAAAAAAAAATGTGTTGTGGAGTGGGGGCAGAATATGGAGGGGAGGATAATTTTAGGCAGGGGCCGCTACAGCTCAAATGCTCTCAAATGCAGAAGTGTCATCAAGCTAGCAAAAGTCGCTCATCCTTCAGTTTCAAGTGTTACCAGCTCTATGTCAACTGAAACTCCTTCTCCCCCGCTGCTATATCTCAATTATGGTAGTTGCCTTTGTATTTTCTAATTGTTGCAAATCTGTTTTCCACCTGGACAGTTGAAGGAAGAGACAATGTTTTTTTCATGTTCCTCCCTAGAATATGACCCACCCTCTAATATTCCTCTACTGAAGGCCAGCCTACCTTGCTTTGAATACTTCCAATGACTTGTTACTTCACAAGGCAGCCTTATCCCACAGATAGAGGATACTGATTGTTATGGGCTTTTTTTTTTTTAATTTTTTTGGAGTATAGTTGCTTTCCAATATTGTGTTAGTTTCTACTGTACAGCAAAGTGAATCAGCCATACTGATATATATACATATATGTTCATATATGTATATATATACATACACACATATATGCACATATATCTCCCCTCTTTTTTGGATTTTTCTCCCATTTAGGTCACCACAGAGCACTGAGTAGAGTTCCCTGTGCTATATAGTAGGTCCTTATTAGTTATCTATTTCATACATAGTAGTGCATGTATGTCAATCCCAATCTCTCAATTCATCCCACCACCACCCCCTTTCCCTCTTGATTCTCTGTGTCTGTGTCTCGGTTTCTGCTTTGTAAATAAGATCATCTATACCAATTTTTTCAGATTCCACATATATGCGTTAATATGCGATATTTGTTTTTCTCTTTCTGACTGACTTCACTCCTCTTTATGTCCCAATCTTCTGCCTTTTGGTAATGTCAGCGACTGGTTGCTAGTGCTTCTCTGGAATAACAGCAGGCCTCTCTATTACATCTGCTCATTAAGTCCCGTGTATACATAAAGGAGAAGCTGTGATTCTTATTCCTGATCATTTCCTTCTTCAATATATCCATCCTTAATTTCTTCATCCTTTCCCTATTTTCTACTCCTTCTTTCCAAACTTCTTCTTTATTCATGCGTCAAGTATTCAAACAGCAAATAAGCATTTAGAGTCAGTAAACACCAGACACAAGCACACATAGTTTTTATTATTCTTCCAAATCTTGGCTTTGAGGTCTGGGCTGTGCATAGTTTTCTGTTATTAAAGAATAAATTAGAAATAACCATGATAGTCCAGATACAATCCGACCAACATAGAGCACAGTGAAGTGCCACTTCCCCATTGTGTGTTCTTTTCCTTGAATGCCATCCAAGATGGCTTCACCATTACAGTCTCAGCATACTGCCACTTATAGAAGTTAGGTCAAGGTTTTTTCTCATAAAAGCTGCTTAAAACCAGATCTCTCTCTTTTTATAATTTTTTATTTTTCTTTTAAAATGTAGAACTTTACAAGTATACAGGTTGAATTTCAACTTTTGATTCCTTCAACATTTCAAAATAGATTTCAGTCTATAATATACTTTGTTCTGTTACCCACAAAATTGATAAACCAGGCTTCCTTATCTCCACCCAGGTCATTTATAAAAATATAGAATTGAAATCCTGGACTTTATTTGAATTGTGTTTCCAAGTTGAAGCCAAGCTGTTTAGCAACACTCTCTGAATACAGTGCTCAGCCAGCAACTAGTGATTAATTCAGCCAGCAGCACAGTCATCCACATCACATTTCACAATTTATCCATGAGGATGTCATGAAAGGCTGTCAGGATCATGCTGAAATCGATACCTCTTAAAGCTTCCTCGGAGCTAAAACTGTATCAAAAAAGGAATTGAGGTTAGTTGAACATGACTTATTCTGAGTGTTACTTCCAGTGTTTACTGCATCCTCTTTGAAATACTATCAGTGAGATGGTTAATAACCTATGGTTTTTTTCCCTAGGAATAGTAACATATATTTAAGAGTATGTTTCCAAATCTACCCTGTTTCATTTCGTTGAAATTCACAGATTCATAACCTCAACTTTTAATTTTAAAAGTTGGGCCTTACATTTAATAAGACTAAATATCACCATTAATATTCCATTAATACATAGTCGTCATTATTTTTCCTTTTAGAGAAACTTCATATGTTTAAAAAAATGCATTTTGTACCCAAATTATATTGAACATGGGACAATATTTTGAGGTTTTTTTAAACGTGAGATAACGTCTGTAATTTATAAAGAAGATGTTTGGACTGTGACTTTGGGAAAGTTTTCCGTAAGAGAAAATATATGTCAAATGTTTGAAGTTGTTATCCTTAGTACAAAAAAAATCACTAAAAGCTACAAACTAATCTCAACTTAAACCTTGTTATCAATGTTATTAATCATCTCAACAGTGTATATTTCAGTGATTTTACCTCAAAACAGTCTGAAACAAATGCTACTGAGAGCTCACAGTGATAGTACATTGTATGTATTTTATGATTATGATAGGGAAAAACGTGCTCATAAATTCAGAAAGTGCAATTCTGTGGAACCTAGTATAACTTAATATCCTTGAGGGCTTGAATTTTTATTAACACTGATAACTTGTCCATGAAATAGAATATACCTTTTTTGGGAGATAAAAGTAAGCTCTTATTGAAATCTCAGTTTTGATATTTCTCTCAAACATCTGGTAAAATGCTTTAAGGAGGATTATTTGAAAGTGTGGCTAGACAAAATTTAAATGTCCTTTTTGATTTTCTCTGTGTTTCCTGTAGGTTCTCATATTTGGTCGTTTGTCCATAGTCTCCTTCAGGAAATCAGTCTTCTCCTTGTCCATTGCCATTTTCTTTTCCTCTTTAGTCTTGTTTTAGCTCATTTTCACTTTTATTGTTTTGAGTTTTCCAGTATAGCTTCAATACCATTCTTGAAAGGTTAATGTGAAAATCACTTCTTAGATTATCAAAAGTATATCATTAGTCATCCTAAACTTTATATCTGTAGTAACCGTGATAATGGTAATGTTTCAGCTGGTGCGTTTGATATGCTGCCCAGTTTGAAATGTTGACATCAGAGGGGACTATGCATGAGATGGGCTGTTAATAGCAGCCAACATTTAGTGAAGGCTCTTTATGTGCCACCCACTCTTCTTAGCAATATATACCCATTACCGCACTCAATGTTCACGCCAAGTCTATGCTTTAGGTGCTTTTGTTATCCCTTTACAGATGAATAAACTGGAGTTAGAGAAGTTAAATCACACAAAATTCACACAGCTAATAAGCAGCAGAGCCAGGATTCAAACCATGCTAATCTGACTCCACAGTCTGTGTCCTTAACCACCATTCCATAATAAAGTCAACTTGTAACTCATTCTAGATGTTACATATTACTAGTTCAAAGCCAGGGAGACAAAAGCCACTTTCTAGTTCAGCTGAGGGCTGTGTATACACACACACACACACACACATTTAATTTTTATTGGAGGATAGTTGATTTGCAATGTTGCGTTAGTTTCCAGTGTACAGCAAAGTGAATCGGTTATAGATATACATATATCCACTCTTTTTTTTTTTTTTTTTTTTAGATTCCCATATAGGCCATTACAGAGTATTGAGTAGAGTTCCCTGTGCTATTCAGCAGGTTCTTATTCGTTACCTATTTTATATATAGTAGCGTGTATATGTCAATCCCAATCTCCCAATTTATCCCTCCTCCCTTTATCCCCTGGCAAGCATGAGTTTGTTTTCTACATCCGTAACTCTATTTCTATTTTGTAAATAAGTTCACTTGTACCCCCTTTTTTAGATTCCATATATAAGTGATATATGATATTTGTCTTTCTCTGTCTGACTTCACTCAATATAACAATATCTAGGTCCATCCATGTGACTGCAAATGGCATTATTTTGTCCTTTTTATGGCTGAGTAACATGGATAAAGAAGATGTGGTACCTATATACAATGGAATATTACTCAGCAAATATATATTTTAGCTGCAAACGTCAAATACCTCAACACAGTCCATTTACACAGAAGGAGAGTCATACATCCAGCACTTCAGCATTTCCCTAGGATGGTAGAGTGGTATATAGGAACAAAATAGTGATTGTGATATATAGTTACTCTTCTCTTTGAAGTATGGGCTTGGGAAATGGCAGAAATAAGAATTTCAAATTGATAATTATTAGTTTATTTTCGTGTTAGTTATTATCTAGGGCTATATAGGGTTATATAGGTTTTGAACAAGAATAGGATATTGAAGTTGACAGCAGGGTTTTATTTAGAAGAGAACCGAGATATAAGATGTGTTTCTCTTCACGAGCCTCATCAGTGCCCAGCACAGGTTGTTTTCACTAGCACAATGCTAAGGTTTTGTCTGAATTTTATTTATGAATTCAGTGCATGTGTGTAACATTTAAACAATAAGAGTTCATTTTATATAATCTTAATTAAGTTGTTCTTCCCTGACTCTTTGGTTATTAGAGAACGTTAATTAAAATTTACCATGTGCATTAAAGAAATATATATATAATGTGCTTCATTTAGTAAAGGGAAAATGTTATCAGAAATCATCTGCTCTATCACTAAAGAAACCAATACATTTACAAAGTAATCTTTGCCAGATTACCAACTGAATATTTGTGAGGTTAAAATGTGTGTGCATTTTTGTGTAAAACCATTTCAAAAAATAAATTAAATTCTTAAATATTCACTAAAATTAAATTCTTAAACATTCACTAAATGTCTACTATGTGCCAAGCTCTGAGCTGAAAATAGAAGAAAAATAGGCAAGGTCCCTCCCTCAAGACAGAAGAAATAGAGCAGTAAATGCGTGATTACCAGGTCCAGTGATTTTTATGGAATATTCTTCAGGTACAGCTGAAAAGTACCTAAATCAGACCAGATGGAAGAATTCCAGATATGGCTTTCAAAGGATGTACATCTGATCTGAATTTAAGAATAAGTAATAGTTAGCAAGATGAGGAAAGGCATTTATTAGTAAAGAACAGCTATAGTTAATGCAGTTTGTTTGATAATCAGGAATTGGCACATTTGATGAAAGACTAAACCTTGTAGAAAGCCCATGCAGATTGTATGGTATGGATTTAATTGGTTCCTAGGAAAGACTTGGATTAGAGGAGGGAAGGTGAGAATTAAGTAATATAGCCCTGCTCCAGGCTCAAGAATATTTCTGTAGTCTTACTCTAAACACACATCCTAAAGCCAAGCAGAAACTATTAGATGGGCGCTGGCAATTGACTGTTTCATGGATATAAACTTAGCAGATTGTTGATGTTATCAACCAGTTTAGGAAGTAGTCTGTGGAATCTATCCAGCTGTAAATTATTAGAAAGCAAAAGTTTTAATTCGAATTCAACCAGTTTTCAAAAAAAGATGTTGTTCTTACTAAATTCTGCTGTTTTCTCCCCCAAAGACAGTTTGCTTATGTTTATGTGATTTGATGCATATATGTATGTGGTTTTTGAGTGTGTCTGTGATGTTTGTGTCAGAACAATTTCACCTCCTCAAATATTCCATATATTAGTTTTTTATTGCTGTGTAACAAACTACCATAAATTTATTGGCTTAAAGCACATTTATTATCTTACAGTTTCTGTGAGTCAGGAGTCCAGGAATTGCTTAGCTGGATTCTTTGCAAGGTTGCAATCAAGGTGTCAGCCAGGGCTCAGTTCTCATCTGGAGGCTTGACTGGAGCTGGATCCACTTCCCAGTTCACTTATGTTTGGCAGAATTAATTTCCTTGCAGCTATAAGACTGAGGGTCCTAGCTTCTTAGTGGCTGTTGGTTAAAAGTCACTATCAGCTCCTAGAAATTGTGCTCAGTTCATTTCTAGATTGACCTCTCTGTAGATCCTTTACAACACAGCAGCTCATTTCTTCGAAGAAAAGTAGGAATAGAGCAGGTTTGCTAGCGTGACTTAGTTTCATATAACATAATGTAAGGGAGCATAAGAGAGACAGCCCATCACCTTTGCCATATTTTGTTTGTTAGAAGCGAGTCACAGTTGATACTCAAGATGAGGGAATTACACGCAGCTGTGAATATCATGGGGGCTACTTTAATGCCACATTCCAGAAAATAAAATCTATTCCAGTCTTAGACATTTTTTGAAAGGCTTCCAAAATAATCAGATAATCAACTTTAAATAATCAGTTGTTTGAATGGCGTTTAACTTTTGCATAAACTGGTGCCTCTTTATAAAATAATACACACACACACACACGTGTTTTAAAATAGAGACAGAGTATACCAAAAACTGACTTGATTATATGGTTTTTCTTCCCTAATATTCTTTATCTTCCAGACCATGTTGGAAACACATTTTTCTTGCAAATGATGGTTATATTTTTATCAGTATTGTATATAAAGCTATCTTTCCCCCAAATTTATCCCACCATTTTTCTCCTTTTTGTAGGACTGATGTATATCTGTTATAACATTAGGTTATCATTTTAGAAAGTGATAAATTTAGGAGACTGATTTATACATTTTGATTTTCTACATAAGCATGTTTAAATTACATTCACTGTTTATGGCAGTGTGTAAGAGGAGATGTAATTATGTAACATTTTGTTCTATATGATTTTAATAAATGTTATATCTTTATTTTTATAGAACAAAATTTATAATATATTGGCAACTATATTAAGTTACATGAAATGTCCACAAATGGTCATTAAGGTGAAATAAATTTCACTGGAGCAGTGTGCTTCCGTCTTCCAAATCCATTCTAAATTTAGTCAGCAATACTTATTAAGTAAGCACTAACGATATTCTAGAATACAGAAACACAAGGATGTTCAGGTCACATTTTACTTGGTGTTCTTAATTTTCAGGTTGAGGCTGGAAGAGTACTAATATAGAATAATGAATGAATGAGGACATTAAAAGCTGGAGAGTTTAACATATTTTAGGTCATAAATTTAGGGAACCTAGAACAGGAACTGGAACCTAGGTCTTCTACATCAAAGTTCAATGCCCTTTCACTGCCTCTCGTGACTCCTAAGTAATGAATTGACCTCCGCATCTTAGAGAAGGTGATTCATGAACTGCTATGAGGCTGAACCCTTTAAAATTGTTTCTCCGGAAGTAGTTAAAGCTTTGTGTTGATGCATACAAATTATCTGGCCTAGTCCCCACCGAGACCAGCTGAGCTGTGAGTCAGCTGGTGATGGTTAGAATTCAGCTTGGAAACATGAACGAGAATGAGGTTGATTGACACATATCAAAATCAAGCTTGTGACTGGCCTCGAGCACCATGCCAGCCAGGCAAGCATGTCAATACAGAATTCAATCTATAGGCTGCTTTTCCCCCTTCTTCTTTGACCTTCACTCATTCTATTTAGCAGTATGTAATGAAAGACATCTTTAAGAAGTAATATTTAGTTTCATAGGTTTGCAAAAGAAATACCATATTGCCAATCTGTTTGCAGTGATTCTTAAGACGATTTACTAAAAGTTGGTAATATCCAGAACCATCTTTTTAAAAAATATTTCAAACATAATATCAGTGTTAATCAGTGAAGCAACTACTTGATTAATGGTCCTTTAAGTAGGTTTTAAAGCTGAATTATATGTGCACGCAATTGGCTTGTCAGATTCTAGTTATTAAACGCATCAATTTCATGCTGGGAAAACCCTTATTTCCCTATAGTTTATCTTTTGACAAGTCCAGTTGGCACATATTATTTTGACCGGAGTTACTATATTTCTTATTGTTCATTGTACCTGTGCATGTCTCTTTTTAAAAAAAATTTTTGCCTAAACGTGGTTGCACAAGGTAAATTCTTCTCATATTAAGAAAACTTAAGGTAAAAATATAAAGGCAGAACAGCTCAGTCTTTTAGTTCAGTTGAGCATATGCATATTTTTGTTTTCTCGTTGTAGACATTACCAAGTAGTATTTTTTGGTTGATATGTTAGCCTATTGCCTAGATTATTTTCCATTTAGCTCATCTTGGTGTATCAGGCAGGGTTTCTAGGAGAGCGCCCACTATTTTCCTCTTTTCCTCCAAATGTAAAAGTTCAGAAAAAAGGTCTCTCATAGATTATACTTTGTGGTTGACTACCCGTATTTAGGGAAGGTGCCTGTGAGGTGACGACCAAAGGTAGAGAATAGAGAAAACCTGGTTACCGAGAATTCTGGAGAGTAGAAGATTAAAGAAAGAAGAAAAGGTCTGCGGAGAAATTATTTACATAGGAGTATTTCAAAGAAATACATGTTATTGTATGTTTCAGAGTTATATGTTTCGGTGTGATGTGAGGGATTATGTGCAAGCAAACACCCCGCTTGGTTTTTCTGGAGTGATAATATTCTTGATAATTCGTGTCACCAAAAAGAGATAAGCATTTTTAAGAAGTGAAAATTAACTTCAGAGAAATACGTGACTTACTCATATTTCCTATTAAAATACACACATAGAGGGAAACTGATACATTCCTCATATAATACAATGCTATAGTCCCTAGTGAGGTACAACGTATGAGAGGATGTTTAGTCTCACATCATTGGGAAGACAATAAGAACAATGCTAATTACTTGCATGGCGAATCCAGAAATAATATAAAATTGTGGTCCTCATGCCCCGAACAAACTGTCCTAACACTAAGGCAAACCATACTCCTTGCCAAGGTCTACTGAAGCCTGCAGCTGCTCAAAAGCTTATTCCCAGTGTTCTCCAAGATGAAGGCTTAACAAGTTATTGAGTCCTCTTAAGAGCCTACCTAATGTCAGTTATTGAGAATAAATTTCAAAATAACCTTATGTGTGATTGAACCATTCCTTCCCTTGATTTCCAGGATGATTTCAATTTCTTATTCTTCTTCCTATGCCCTGTCCTTTCCTCAGGTTCCTCCTAATTTACCAAACTCAGTCTTCAAACTTTCCCTTCACTCTCTCTAGTCCTGCCTTAGCTGGTCATCCCCTGACAACAAATCATAAACCTATTTGTCCAGCCACAACCACAAATGGGAGTCAATGTAATGCAAATATCATACCCATAAACGAACCCAAGTACACCATATTTTCTACACTCTTCTTGAAGGACTAATAGATGTCTTAAACCTAATCTGCCCTAAAACATACTCCGAATTTACAGTCTCCTAACCTGGGGCTCCCTCAGCATCCTAACCTCACTCAACAGCACCATTGTAATTCCAGTTGCTAAGACCCAATGGCTTTGACTTTTTTTCTTTTTGACACGCAACATCCATTCTGCCAGCAAATTATAACTAAACCTTGACTATTCTCACCATCTTCCCAGCTACTTCTTCAACCCGGGTCAGGTAATTCTCAGATCAATTATGGAAATATCTTCCCGTCTGTACCTCTACCTCCACACTTGCCACTCCATGACCTGTTCTTAACATGTCAGCCAGAGTGTGAGCCTCTTAATATGTACCTCAGACAGTGACATTTGTTCTCAAAACCTGCCACGGGCTTCCATCTCATTCTGAGTCAAAGACAAAACTTCTCCCCACAGATACACACATACACAGCACCCCAGCTCAGCTTTATCTCCTCCTGTTCCTCACCTGCTCAGCCCACTCCAGTCACACATGCATCTTTGCGGTCCTGCCCTGCCTCAGGACTTTGCACTGATAATCCTCTCTGTCGCTGATGTTTTTCCCTAGTTCTCCCTGGATCTCTGCTCAGATACCACCTTATCATAGAGGACTTTTCTGACCACACAAAACTGTAGTTTCCTCTCCCTCATTCTTTCTTCACGATGCCTTTATTCTTCTCCACAGAACTTATCATCACCTGATAGAATTTGCTTATTGTCTCTTGTCTAGTTCAAGAATGATAGGAATTTGGTTATTTTTGTCATACTCCAGTATCTAGAATATGTATTAATTATTTTTTTAACTTTTTATTTTATATTGGAGTACAGTTGATTAACAATGTTGTGATAGTTTCAGGTGTACAGCAAAGTGATTCAGTTATACCTGTAAGTAGCAATTATTCATTTAATTAAATAAATCATTTTTACAACTGATTTGCACAAGTGGGATCATGCCAATTCTAATTCAGAATTTCTGTGGAGAAATTATTATACCCAAGGTAACCCATCCTGTCTTTAAACTATAAGAGATATATAGTTTATTCTATTAGAGATATATATAGAGAGAGAACAGAAATGGAGAAATAGTATATAGATATTATTTGATGGCTTGTTTTCATACAGCTTTTAATATTGGATATGTAAGCAAAGGATAAATGAGGTCTCTTTAAAACTACAACTTACACCAAAATATTCTGACATTACTCTGAGAACACTTTAAGGCTATTATTATTCTTGATCCCAGTGTTGGCATTTCATGTTTGTTCCAACAAATTTTATTTTCTTTTAAAATAATAAATATTTAAAGTATACAGAAGCTATTTTTACAGATAATTTGCACAAGTGGAAGTTAACATATCAATTGTAACTCCAAATTTCTATAGAGAAATATGCATATTAATACTCTAGGTAGGCAAACAGAAGTACACTATATTTTCTATACTCTCTTTGAAATTTTAGTATCTTTATTGCCATAGAAATTAATTACCTGAGTTATTTCCACAAAAGCTCTAATATTTATCATTAGGGTTCTGGACCACAAGCAATAACTTATTTTACTTTTTAATGTATTAAATTTAGTATATCTTTCTTTTTTCTCTCTTCAGTAGAAGTTGTATTAATACAAATTTTAAATGTATTTGTCTGGTTCTCTCACACACATGAAAAGGAGTTGCATTTCCCTTTTTCTACTCACAGCACATTATAACATCTGCCACATCTACAGCCTCCTGAGGCCAGAAGTGGCAGGCTCTGGGAATTGCCTACCGAAGTACTTGAAAGATCCAGTGTTTCATAAAGAATTCAACTGGGATTAATCAAACCACCTTGACCATAGAAATTTTGCATGTTTTTAAAGTAGGAAATGCTCCTTGGCAATTGTCTCCTCTAACACCTTCCGTATAACAGTGAGGAAACTGTAGTGTTCCCCATGCCCTTGAACAGTTGCTGGCTTGATTTACCCTCATCTGCAGTGCCATGGTGCCTGTCCATTCAAACTGGCCAAGCCATTCTTTAAGGCTGCCGTGCTAGCCTACATGTTCCCTCCGTAATGATTTTCTCCTGATGTTTGTGTTCCTGGTTCCTCCATGTCATTTGGATCTCAGCCTAAAAGTCACTTACTTAGAGAGGTCTTCCTTGGCAACCCAATCTAAAGCAGCCTTCAGTCACCTGCTAGCACATCCCTTATTTTAATTCGCAGAATAGCATGCCTCACCATTGTCTTTCTAGAGTGTTTGTTTTTATCTATATAATGTGTTTATTGTTCACCTCACCACATTAAATACAGGCAGTGGCCAACTTGATTGTGTTGTTCACTGCTTATCCTCAGCGACTAGAACATTTCCTGGCAGTTAGCTGGTGCTCAATAATCTTTTGTTTAATGAATGAATGATGTGATCTCTGTTACTTCTTATATTTGTGTAAATGATTAAAAACCATTAGGGAAACTGCTAGTTAAAGAAGAGGAAATTCTCTTTAAAACATCTAAGCAGTTTCTTTTTCTTACCTGTTTTATGCTGATGTTATTTATAATTTATAATGAGCTTTTTTCCCCAAGCATGAGAAAGAACAAATAAAACATAAGTTGGTAGCCTGCAAAAAAAAAAAAAAAAACCCATTAGGGACCCAAGAGTGTGGAACTCACAAACATGGATCCCCTTCCAACCTCATCATGGGTCATTAACAAATCACCAGATTAACTGACCTGATCTTCATAGGTCATCAAGGTGCCAGGCATTTCAATATTGTTAGACTACCCTGTGATAAACAGACTGGTCACAATATATTTATTAGTTTGATGATGATATGCCTCTCCCATTCACAGTCTTGCTTTCCTGCATCTAAAAGAAGAAAGGACTAATTTAGTCATGTTTTCCCTTCCAAGAAATATTTTACTCAAGTATTTTGGATGTTACATTAAAATATAGAAAAATTGGCTTTAATATTTCTTTCTGATCAGTAAAATGGGTTAATTATATTAATTCAACAAATGACTTGTTAATACCTACCATGTACCAGCTCTTCTCTCATTGCATTTTAGGGGGAAGAAGACAATAAGTAACTATATGGCAAGTGCAGTTCTCAACCCATTCATGTGTTATTATATCCTTACTACAGTTCTTTCATATAGAAATTATTCCTTTTTTTAACATCTTAGGAAAATTAACCTCAGAGGAGCAGACAACATACCCAGATTCATACTTATAGTAGCAGAGTTGGGTTTTGAACTAAATTTTTATTACTTCAAAGCCTCCCCTTATATTTTGTCAATTGAAAAAAGGAAAATTCTATAAAACTCTAAATAGTAATAATAACAAAATTATTGTGAGCCTTATAAAATGTTAAAATAATTATAATTGATACAAAAAATAAATTACCCATTCAAGTAGAGAATTTGACTCTCTGTTTTGGTCATAGACCCTAAGGACATACACATTGCCATAATGCATTACTTCACATGTCTAACAAAATGGACCATAGAATAAAGTAGACCTCATGAAAAGACCATTTAGATGCAAAGTTTATCAATTATTTTCCAAATATTCTCATTAAGATAGCTCAAATTGCTTTACAGGGTTTAATATGGTGGGCATTAGATTCTGGTAGACATAAGCCAGTCTTTCAGTCAACCAATGTTCCTTTGCTAATCCTTCAGCTAGCTTATTGTCTAGTCCCTGACATACTGTTGTGTGGACCCTAGCCCTACATCATGGACTCTACTGCATTGTGAATTCTGACTTTGTGTTTTAGACATGGAATCCTTTGGAGGCAAGGAGATATTTGTGATTATATGCATCATGGTTAAATGATATCAATAGAGAACCTGGGCTCTGTGGTGATGTGAGAGCCATACAACGGAATTACCAGCATCTATTTGGGGTGTTGAGAGCAATAACGGAGAAATGAGGCATTTTGTGATTATGTGACTGGGCAGAATGATGCTTATATCTTCAAGTTCTACCTCACAGTTGAACCAGCCACCAAGATCTTCATACAATATTTGAACTAGAGTGTGAAGGCTTCTCTTGCTGGCATTTTGTCTGATTTGGGACTAATTCAGTTGTCATGAATAGCTCTTTGGCAAATGAAAATGAGAGAAGTGTAAGTGAATAAAATTAGGGAATCTCAACTCAGGGTATGTGCAAGTCCAAAAGAATCATCTCTATCAGCCAAGTAATTGGTTGAGTCAATAGAGACTTTGTCAATTTTTTGCTTATTTAGTGCTTTCAAAAATATTTATTCATTGTTTATAGGTATGCTTGCAGCACAGTTGGATACACAATGTTCTTATCCTCAGAAATTTCAAGATCAAGGTATGAAAGTGAGACATGCATACTCACATTAAAAATTAAACAACAATTCAAGACACAGCACAGGTGATCTGTGATTAAGCGCCATGTGAATAGCATGAGCGATAAATGACATGAGCTCATAGAAAGGAAAGAGCAAGGAAGGCACCATGGAAAACCTTGGAATTGCCTTGCTTTTGGACTGGGTTGCAATCTGGTTGGGGTTGAATAAGTGGAAGGTGTTCCAAGCTGGAGGTGGGGGGAATTAAAAAAGTTAACTGCATGAAATTAGGAATTAGCTTGTCATCCTTAGGAAACAGTGGAGGACTGCAAAAATAGCTCTTGACTATCTTGTGGGGGTCCTTGATTGCCAAGTTGAGCCACTTGGGCTTCATCCTGAGCATAATGGTAAATCATGGCAGAATCTCTACAGAGGAGTGGAAGGACAAAGACAGCACATTAGAATGATGAATCTGATAGAAATGCACACACTTTCCTGAAACTAGGGAGAGATTAGAAAGGAAGAAAGCAGTTTGAACAGTGGGTCTTACACTTGAATGTGCTTAAGAATCCACCTAGGTAGCCTGTCAGAATTGCAGATTCCTGAACCTTACCCCAGAGATTCTGATTAAGTTTGGAGAGGGCCTTTAATCTCCATCCTAATAAGGATCAATGGGATTCTGATTTAAGTGGTCTTCAGACCACATTTTGAATAATACTAAATTAAAAGGCTGTCACAGTAATCCAAGAGTGGAGGTTTATACTATAATTTTGGAAGTTTCAATGAAAAGGAAATGATAACTATAAAAGATACAGTTAAGGAAGAATTGATAACGCTTAAAAATGTTTGGATATGCAAAATCAAAGAGAAGACATAGTCTAAGATGATAGTAATGTGTCTAATTCAGCATGTTGGATAATTTTTATTTTTACAACTGGATTTGCTGGTCAATTAATTCACCTAAAAGAGTCATGCATGTAAAGCTAATGCCCAAATGTGAAGTAAGGGGAAAATACAATATGAAATAATGAATATGGTAATGCACATACATAAAAAAGAAATCCAGAAAAAGTTAATCCACCATTTTGTATTATATTCAAATATATTCTAATGATTATCTTTCCCATCATGGATTTAACTCTAGTTAAGGTTCCTGAATGCCTTTCATCATTAGCTTTTGGAAACAGATGTAGAATTCTCAATTATTCACCTCTTCCCTATTTAGCTAAGAGTGTAACTCCATGGAATATATTGGAGCATCTCTGTAGTTACAGTTATCCTACATCCTAGGCTTGGGGAAATAATTATAATTAAAATAATCATTTCCTGATCTCATAGATACAGAGAACATATTGGTGGTTGCAAGGGGTGGGTGATTGGGGACTGGGAAAAATGAGTAAAGGTATGAACTTCCAGTTTTTAAATAAATAAGTCCTGGGAATGTGATGCACAGCACGGTGTCTATAGTTAATAATACTGTACTGTATATTTGAAAGTTGATAAGAGAGTAGATTTTAAAAGTTCTCATCACAAGGAAAAAAGATTACCTGTGTGGTAATGGATGTTAACTAGACTTATTTTAGTGATCATTTCATAAGCTAGCATATCAAATCATTATGTTGTACCACTGAAACTAATATAATGTTATATATGTCGATTATATCTCAATTTTTAAAAGTAATAATAGTTTCCGTTTCATAGAGAATTACTTATCTGACTATGAACCCCAGTTTTTTGTTTGGACAATATAGTTACTGGAATTATAGGTCATAGTTGGTAAAATACACAATCTTGGACCTTATTCTCAGTTGTTTCTAGGACAAGTCATAAGAAAATCTTGAGGAGATTATTACTGTTAGGTTCTAGCCTATGTCTTTAAGCTATCGGGAACAGTACTGACAAAAGGTATAAGAAAAACTGAATTTTAAGTAGAAATTATAATAATTATCAGAAATTTTCCATCTCAGGTTGATGCAAATTTGGGGGTCATGGTGCTTCCACTCGAACAGTAATCAATACTCAAAACAAGTTTTCCAAAAGCAGTTCTACCTTTTTTTTTTAATTTTTGAGTTTATTTCATGCCTTCCTTTACACATGTGAACAAATTATTTGGTCTTTCGGTTAATAACATCTGAGTATTTTTATAGACTACCTTTAGAGTTAGTGTGAGCTATAATGTGGTATGAGGAACTGGAAATGTTTCTTTCACATGGATGTTGCCTAAAATTACGGAAATTTCAAAGTTCTTGGTTCCACCATCAGAAGGAAAATAAATAAATCCAAGTGCCTTGAAGAGGTAAAACATTGTATATAAATGTTTCAGTTAAGGGTAAATAATCATATTCCTTCATGCTTTAAAAGAATGTTTGATTGAAAGAGGGAAGGCTTTGACCTCTCACGGGACAGAGAAAGATAGGTAACAAGAAGACTTGGGAAAAGTTTCAATTGAGGGGAAAAGGGAGTAGCAAGGAAAGGCTGCAGACAAAAGGCGAGCACTAAGTCTTTATTTGTGCTGGGAAGCTGGAAATTGTGAAGAGGAGCTCTTCCTTTGGGGCGAACTACCTGAGTCAAAGCTATTCTCTTGAGTTCACACCGCCTGGTGCCCTGGGACCCCTCTGGGGCTGACTTGGAGGCTGCTGAATATGTCTTCTGGGACCAAACGCGACAGGGATTATTTCCTCATAGAGAGAACATTCGTGGTTTGTTAGTGACAGAACTTGTCATCTAGTATTTTCTTATTCATTCGAGGTTAGTGAATTGTTTCTAAATATAAAGACCCATAGAGTAAATATTTTAGACTTTGTGGGCTATACATGTAGCCTCTGTCACAACTGCTGAACTCTGCCATTGTAGTGTGAAAGCAGTTAAATGCTCAGATAATCAGTACATGAACAGATGTGGCTGTTTGCCAATAATACTTAATTTACAAAAACAGGTGGTAAGCTGGATTTGTCCCATGGCCATAATTTGCCAACCCTTTTACTGCAATGTATGGTATTTCTGTTATGGACTAATAGACGGGCTTAGAAAGCAAACTACCTTTCCTAGCATAGTTTCCCTAAAGAAGTGGCTCCAGATTAAAAATAGGTAGGAATCTGACCCAGTACTAGGTTGGGCAAATTCCTTAAATAGAGAAATTTAAAAGGCTTTGGAAGTACATAAATAGTGTCCAGAAATTGGGTTGCAGTATTTTCTAGTTATGTAAATTTTATACCTCTTTCTCATCTGTAAAGTAGGAATAATAATACCTACCTGGTAAAAAAGGCCATGGCCATCAATTGCCATAACATAAGTAAATGCCCACTACAGCAACATCTGACGTATAGTAGACCTTCCGTAAACGTTAGTTTTCTTCCTTCTTCTCCATATGCCAGAAAACACATATGGAGTAGAAATAAAAGTAGAAACAAAGCAGAGTAGAAAGCATAACTAGCTTCACTTTTAAGGTACAACAGCTCTGTATTTCACTAAAATATTCATTGTTGGCTTAAAGGCATAGTCCTTCCACTACTTGGACACAGCTCATAATTTTCAAGAGCTCTGCACCTAACATGATACTGTGGGGGTTCTTGGTTCTCTATTTTCCTCATTTCCTAAATTATATGTAATAAATGTGTATATCAATATATGCATACATATATATATATAAAATAATATGTACGTGTACTTTTGTATACGAATATTACTTATGTGCCAGATACTGTGCTAAGCTTTTTACATCTGTTATCTCATTTAATCCTTATAATATTTTACAAAGTCATTCTCTTATCATCTCCATCGTATAGATGTGAAGTTGATAGAGAGTTTAATGTAAACTACCTGCAGTCATACACGTACAAAGTCTCAGGGCTGGTACTCAAACTCAGGGCTTCTGGCTATAGTGTCCATTTTCTTAATAATGATGATGGATGGTATACTTTTTAAAATAAAAGTAATATTTAAATGCAGTGAGACTACTGTTTTGACCATTTTGACTGAATGCTTTCGTCCATTTATGAGTTACTTGCCAACGCTAATGAAGAACTGGGTTGAAAACCCAATGTGTGGTTTGTAATTGGTCAATTCGTCCCAATCTTTGAAACTGCACAGAAGCCACTTGCAAATAAATCTAGATCTCCATTTGGCACACTCCACAAAGCCTTGTAAACAATTCAGTGTGTTCACACAATGAGATTTCCATTATTTATGCATGAAGAAAATCTGCCGTTTTCCATGCACTGAGCCGGGGCCGGGGTGGGGGGGGGGGGGCGGGTATTATTCAGCCTTAGTAGTATTAGACCATGGCTCTTCCATTTATCCGAAAATGGTCGCGTCACGCTGAGGAGAATAATAGTTCAGATCCTTCTCCTTCCTCCAAACATTATGTCAAAACTACATTGATCAAAATGAATAAAACCTTGTTATCATTGTGTCAAGGCTGTAAGAAGATAGAGTAAGCCAGCACAAACATTAAAAATGAACATGTTGAAGAGTCTGCCTTGAATTGTGAATTCTGTACATTTTTACCTCTCCCAAGGTTCTTTTCTTCTATTCTACTCACCAAGTTACGTGGAAACTTTACTTTCTATTGAAATAAACAGCACCTTTTCCCCATTTTTTTTTAAAAGATACCATTTCATTAAAAATTTTGCATTTACAGAGAAAGGGCACACCTGGGCTACAATTCAAGTTAGTTTGTGAGCACGCCCCAGGTGCTGATCTGAATTCTCTCCTTTGGAAGGAGCATGTATTCCTTGAAGACATTAAGAATCTAGTCTTTCCCTCAATGCCAGGACCCCCTTTGAAGTCTTGTTTATCTTAGTTCTTAAGGACAAATTGTTTTTTGTGTGTGTGTGGCACACGGGCTTAGTTGCTCCGTGGCATGTGGAATCTTCCCAGGGCAGGGCTCGAACCCGTGTCCCCTGCATTGGCAGGCAGATTCTTTACCACTGCGCCACCTAGGAAGTCCAAGGACAAATTGTAATGCTGCTGAAAAATAAAATATGTTATTACTTAAGGAAGAGCCATTTGATATGACAAGTTAAGTTTATAATATCAGCTATAGCTACCGTGAGATTCGAGTTTGGTGGTCTTGAATAATTTTCTAACAATATTCAGAGATGCACCCGTTGGAGGCTGATGAATTTAAACTTATCTATTACAGGTTTCTACATATTTTGGGCACCTGAAAGTTGGGTTCCTGTTGAAGCTCTTCTCACTGTGTTTCCATACTTAATTGCTATCTGATTCAGGGAGATAAGAGAGGAAGAAAGCAACAAGAAGAAAACATATTGTTTTTTTATGTATATTATATGTACATGGCATAGCACAGTATTTGCACAAGATCTGGAGTAGACCTGGGTTTAAATTTATAATCTCATTTAATAATCATCATCATAGTTATAACAAGAATGACATTTGCTGCATGTATAAAATGGCAGGCCTCGACTTAAATGCTTTCTATGAATTACTTTAATTCTCACAAAATCCTATTGTGTATTTTGTCATTATCCTCTTTTACAAATGAGAAAACTAAGGCTCAGTGAAGTTACGCAACTTGTCCCAAAATAACACAACTTTTGGGGATTCAAATTAGTTCTGTTTGATCCCTGTACCCATCATCTTAACTAGAACATTCCATTCCATTCATGAGGAAATTAGAAGCATTCATGTACATAAGATGTGCTAATAGAGAGTCAGATACTGGAACTGCAGAGGCAGCAGGGAACTCTAGAGGAAGAGCTCTGTGTGCCCTTTGACAAGTAATTACCTTCTCTGTGCCTCAGTTTTGTTATCTGTACAATGGGGATAGTAATAAATTCTTGGAAAGCAAGTTAGAACAATGCCTGCCTCAGAGTAAACTCTGTAAATATTAGTTATTGGAATGACCTCTGTTGTCTTATACTGTTTACTCCTTAGAACAGAGAGATATTAGATGAGTGTGTGATACAGAGATGTATCACAATTTCTTTTTATACATCAGAACAGTTCGGATAACCTGAGGTTATATTGAGAAGATAGCAACTTTTTTCTCTGTCACTATCCATATTCTATTTTAAACTATCTTAATTCTCCTGTCTTTTCTGCTAACCCCACTTCTCGATCCTTAGGCAACTATCCTGAGTTCTTGTTAGTGGCTTCTAATCCCTGCTACGATGTTTGCTGATAGCTAAAATGTTAGATGATAAGGAATGTTATATTTTAATGGTAGATATCTGAGAAATTAAAACGCTTCCTGATCCTAGGAAGGAAACTTTCTGCTGATCAAGGGGATGTGGGGGTAAATATTTAGAGATATAGGAAGGGACAATCACAGCCAAAGAATAGGGCACATTTATCAATACCTTGCATTTGAAAGCTACAGATATCTTTTCACAAAAAATTTTATTCTATTTCAGCATCAACTTAAAAGTTAATCTTTGAAAAGAAGATGAATTCTATTTTAAAGAAGTTTGCAATTGATTTTAGCTCAGAATTCTATTTGGATTTCCCACATTTTTTATGCTGCCACTGTTTTGAAAGTTTGTCCAGTGATTTAGTTTGGGGAGTTTACAAATACAGAGTGTTTACACATGGCCTGTAGCTTTCTCTTCTAAATAAGGAATATTTGGCTCCACTGCTTATCCCTACCCGCCTCATCTTATCTGTTCTGCTGGTGATAATGTGGGTTCCCTGCCCTGTGGATGTTTGTAGGGTTTTATTATGCAGTGTTCAATATGTACAAAATAATCTTTATTACACATGTAGGTTATAGCGCGTATCATTTTTGAGCTACATATTGCATATTGCATGTTCCAATGCACATTGCATATTGCCAATATATTGCATCTTCTTTCTCCCATTGACCACTTCTTTCTTCCCTGCTCACCAGGTCACAACCATCCTACATTTTGTGAATTTCATAACCTTTCTATTTTTAAATGCTTCATAAAATATCACATATGTATGTATTCTGTAAAATCTTGCTGCTTAAGTATGGTCCACAGATCTGTAGCATTGGTGTCACCTGGGAGCTTATTAGAAATACGGCACCTCAGCCCCAGAACTACTGAATCAGCATCTGCATTTAACAAATCATCAATTCATATGCACATTAGTTTGAGGAGCACTGTGCCAAATATATTATTTTGTTTTCCATGAAGTTTTTTTGCTTATTTTCTCATTTGTTTCTTGCGTTTGAACTTAAGAAGAATGGTATAGTGTTTGTAGTCCTCTGCCATTAGCTTTGTTACCTTAACAAGGCATTTCTAAGATTCATTCAAGTTATCTTGAGTAGTCATTTATGGCTGTGTGATGTAACATTTGTGTGAATATCCCAGAATTTATTTTTTCTTTTATTGATAGAAATTGAGGTTGTGTCCAGCTTTTTGTTATAAAGCATAATCTTGCTACAAACACTCAGGTATATGTCTCCAGGGGTGTGTGTGTGGGGTGTGTGTGTGTGTGTGTGTGTGTGTGTGTCTGTGTGTAAGAGATTCTCTGTGCTAAGTACCCAGGAGTAGAATTGTGAATAGTAGTCTATGTAAATGGTCACCTTTACCAGATAATGGTAAATTTTTTTCCCAGCTGCAATGTATAGAATTGCCATTGAATTTCCATCTTTACCAACACATGGTATCATCAGGCTTCTTACTTCTTTGCCAACTGAATGGGCATTGCATGCCTTCTCACTATGATCTGTATTTGCATTTCCCTTGATTACTAAAAAGACTGATCACTTTTTCTTATGTTTAATGACCATTCAGCTTTCCCCTTCTGTGAAATGCCTTTTCATGTATTTTGAATATTTTTCCATTTCTTTTTGATTTATAGGAGTACTTATTTTAAAATAATCCTTTGAGAATTACATGTATTGCAATATTTTCTCCCAGTTTATGACTTGTTCTCTCACTTTCTTAATGGAAGTTCTACATGTTAATGTAGTTTGGTTTATTAATCTTTTATTTCACTGTTAGTATTTTTGTAACAAAAAAGAGATCCTTCCTTGTATAAATGTCATAATACTATTCTGCAATACTTGCTTCTAAATATTTAAAATTCTAAATATCTAAACACATGCTTCAAAAAATCTTTAATACGATTGGAATCAAATTCTGTTTATTATATGAGATAGGAGTCCAGATTCATTTTTTCATGCTATGGGTAACCAATAGTTCCAGCATCATTTATTGAACAATTTCTTTTCCCAATAGGTGGAAATGCCATCTCTCTCAAATAACAAGTTTTTACGTATTATAAAGATCTACATCTGGGGTCTTTGTTTTGCTTCATTAGGCATTTTATTTAGCCTGTGCTAATACTTTACTGCCTTTATTAATACATATTTAAAATAAGCATTATTAGTTGGTTGGGAAAGTACCCTCACCTATTTTTTCACATAAAATTTTTATAAGCATGTAAATTCCTTAAAATATCCTCTTGGAATTTAGGGGAGAATATTATTGAATTTAACAGATCATTTTGTGAAAAATTTTCTTCATCTAATTGATTTCTTCTATTCATTAAAATGGTATATCTCTCTACTTATTCAGGTCTTTTAAAAAGTTTTTTAAAGTTTAAAAGTTTTCTCCATAATTGTCTTACATATTGTTTACTATATATATTCCTAAGAACTGTATGTATGTACATATGTATGTATGTGTGTGTGTGTATACAGCTGTTATCTGTTGCTGGTAAATGGAAGAACAATTGATTCTTGTAAATTAGTCACCCTTCTAAACTCTCTTAACATTCTAATAATTTGTCTACAGATTCCTTTGTGTTTTATATGCGGATAATGATATCATCAGAGAATAGTAAGTTTTGTTTCTTCCCTCCTTTTCAATCCATATATCTTCAGTTGCTCTGCGTGTGTGTGTGTGTGTGTGTGTGTGTGTGTGTGTGTGTGTTTTGTCTTATTAAGCTGTCTAGGATCTATAGTTTAATTTTGATTAGAAGTGTTCGTAGTAAGCATTTGTATCTTGTCCCTCACAAAGGATATTTCTGATATTTCAGCTAATATCTTTCCAGCTCTCCACTTCTATATTAAATTATCCATCCACTGATATTATCAAACAACTCATCCATTGACATTTTAATTTCAAAAGTTCTATGTTGTCTCTCTCTTTGTCATCCAGGCAAGAGCACACTTTTCCAACTCATTTTGGCCAGGGCTCAAGTCCAGGCTTTGATACTAAACAACTGTCTGAACTTATGCCAATGGTTGCCTTCCTGAGCTTCAGCTTCCTCATATGGAAAATGAAGTTAATGCTAGAAATCCTCCATTTTAAGGAACCCATTCATTACAATATTCAACTCAATTTAATAGGAACTTTGTAAAATGAAAAATATCATCTGAAATTTACAAATGGAAAATGCATCATTTTGGCATACCAACGTCTACCATGTTACTTTTCAACATCTCAAAGTGTAGGATTAAGTCTCCTTAACGTATAAAGACTCTTAACTATTTCTGGTCTTTCCTAGTTAGGCCTAATTTCATAGTAACAGGCTACTTATTGTAATCTATTTTTCATCTTTGTGATTGAAAATGACACATAAAGGCATGGTGATTCATTTTTTAAATTTAACTATCAAACACTAGAAGCCTAGCATCCTACCTTAAAAGTCAGCTAGAAGCTTTGGCAGGTGGACGTTTAGCACCTGAGTAATTATCCTTCAGGTCTCAGAAATCAGTCAATTTGAAAGTTGTCTGACATCTTCTGAGGGATTTGATAATATCTACTCATTTTAAGTATATTGCTGCTGTATGATTGGCCATGATTTTAGAGTTATTTTAATGATAAAACAATATACAGCTTCAAGTACTTATGAATATATATAGTCTCTTTTCCTGAAAGAAATATTCTCTTCACTAAGAGTAAAATGTGTCTCCCAGGCATATTTTCTTTTTTTTTTTAAGAACTTTTATTGAGATACAGTTAACAGACAATAAACAGCATATATTTAGAGCATACAATTTGGTATCCCAATCTCCCAATTCATTCCCCCCCAACCCTCCCTGCTTTCCCCACTTGGTGTCCATATGTTTGTTCTCTACATCTGTGTCTCTATTTCTGCCTTGCATTTCCTCTTTCATAGTTGTTAGCATTTGCCTTATGTATTGAGGTGTTCCTATATTGGCTGCATATATATTTGTAGTTGTTATCTCCACTTCTTGGATTGATCCCTTGATCTTTATGTAGTGTCCTTTCTTGTCTCTTGTAACATTTTTTATTTTAAAGTCTATTTTATGTGATATGAGTATCGGTACTCCAGCTTTCTTTTGATTTTCATTTGCATGGAATAACTTTTTCCATCCCCTCACTTTCCGTCTGTATGTGTCCCTAGGTCTCTTGTAGACAGCATATATATGGGTCTTGTTTTTGTATCCATTCAGCCAGTCTGTGTCTTTTGGTTGGTGCATGTAGTCCATTTACCTTCAAGGTGATTATCGATATGTATGTTCCTATTACCATTTTCTTAATTGTTTTGGGTTTGTTTTTGTAGGTCCTTTTCTTCTCTTATGTTTCTCGCTTAGAGAAGTTCCTTTAGCATTTGTTGTAGGGCTGGTTTGGTGGTGCTGAATTCTCTTAGCTGTTGCTTGGCTGTAAAGCTTTTGATTTCTCTGTTGAATCTGAATGAGATCCTTGCTGGGTAGAGTATTCTTGGTTGTAGGTTCTTCCCTTTCATCACTTTAAATATATCATGCCACTCCCTTCTGGCTTGCAGAGTTTCTGCTGAGATATCAGCTGTTACCCTTATGGGAGTTCCCTTGTATGTTATTTGTTGTTTTTCTCTTGTTGCTTTTAATAATTTTTCTCTGTCTTTATTTTTTGTCAGTTTGACTACTATATGTCTTGGCGTGTTTCTCCTTGGGTTTATCTTGCCTGGGGCTCTCTGCACTTCCTGGACTTGGGTAGCTATTTTCTTTCCCATGTTCAGGAATTTTTCTACTATCTTTTCCAATATTTTCTCGGGTCCTTTCTCTCTCTCTTCTCCTTCTGGGACCCCTATAATGCGAATGTTGGTGCGTTTAACATTGTCCCAGAGGCCTCTTAGACTGTCTTCAGTTCCTTTCATTCTTTTATCCTTATTCTTTTCTGCATCAGTGATTGTCACCATTCTGTCTTCCAGGTCACTTATTCTCCCTTCTGCCTCAGTTAATCTGCTATTGGTTCCTTCTAGTGTATTTTTCTTTTTTTTTTTTTTTTTTTTTCCCAAGTGATCTGATAGAGATGATTCTTTTTTTTTTTTTAATTTTATTTTATTTTATTTTATTTTTATTTTTTTTTGGGGGGTACACCAGGTTCAATCATCTGTTTTTATACACATATCCCCGTATTCCCTCCCTTCCTTGACTCCCCCCACCTGGAGTCCCTCCCACCCTCCCCGCCCCAGTCCTCTAAGGCATCTTCCATCCTCGAGTTGGACTCCCTTTGTTATACAACAACTTCCCACCAACTATCTATTTTACAGTTGGTAGTATATATATGTCTGTGATACTCTCTCGCTTCGTCTCAGCTTCCCCTTCACCCCCCGCCCCCTCCCATACCTCGAGTTCTCCAGTCCATTCTCTGTATCTGCATCCTTGTTCTTGTCACTGAGTACATCAGTACCATTTTTAGATTCCGTATATGTGAGTTAGCATACAATATTTGTCCTTCTCTTTCTGACTTACTTCACTCTGTATGACAGATTGTAGTTCTATCCACCTCATTACATATAGCTCCATCTCATCCCTTTTTACAGCTGAGTAATATTCCATTGTATATATATGCCACATCTTCTGTATCCATTCATTTGTTGATGGGCATTTAGGTTGCTTCCATGTCCTGGCTATTGTAAAGAGTGCTGCAATAAACATGATGGTACAAGTTTCTTTTGGGATTATGGTTTTCTTTGGGTATATGCCCAGGAGTGGGATTACTGGATCATATGGTAGTTCTATTTTTAGTTTTTTAAGGAACCTCCAAATTGTTTTCCATAGTGGCTGTACCAACTTACAGTCCCACCAACAGTGCAGGAGAGTTCCCTTTTCTCCACACCCTCTCCAACATTTGTGGTTTCCAGATTTTGTGATGATGGCCATTCTGACGGGTGTGAGGTGATACCTCATTGTGGCTTTGACTTGCATTTCTCTGATGATGAGTGATGTTGAGCATCTTTTCATGTGTGTGTTGGCCATCTGTATGTCTTCTTTGGAGAAATGTCTATTTAGGTCTTCTGCCCATTTGTGGATTGGGTTATTTGCTTTTTTGATATTAAGCTGCATGAGCTGCTTGTATACTTTGGAAGTTAATCCTTTGTCTGTTGTTTCATAGGCAATTATTTTTTCCCATTCTGAGGGTTGCCTTTTAGTCTTGTTTATGGTTTCTTTCGCTGTGCAAAAGCTTTTAAGTTTCATGAGGTCCCATTTGTTTATTCTTGATTTTATTTCCATGATTCTAGGAGGTGGGTCAAAAAGGATCTTGCTTTGGTGGATGTCAAAGAGTGTTCTGCCTATGTTTTCCTCTAGGAGTTTTATAGTGTCTGGCCTTACATGTAGGTCTTTAATCCATCTGGAGTTTATTTTTGTGTATGGTGTTAGGAAGTGTTCTAATTTCATTCTTTTACATGTTGCTGTCCAATTTTCCCAGCACCACTTATTGAAGAGGCTGTCTTTTTTCCATTGTATATTCGTGCCTCCTTTGTCAAAGATAAGGTACCCATATGTGTTTGGGCTTACTTCTGAGTTCTCTATTCTATTCCATTGATCTTCCTTTCTGTTTTTGTGCCAGTACCATACTGTCTTGATCACTATGGCCTTGTAGTATAGTTTGAAGTCAGGAAGCCTGATTCCACCAACTCCATTTTTCCTTCTCAAGATTGCTTTGGCTATTCGGGGTCTTTTGCATTTCCATACAAATCGTAAGATTTCTTGTTCTAGTTCTGTGAAAAATGCCATTGGTAATTTGATCGGGATTGCATTGAATCTGTAAATTGCTTTGGGTAGTACAGACATTTTCACGATGTTGATTCTTCCAATCCAGGAACATGGTATGTCCCTCCATCTGTTTGTGTCGTCTTTGATTTCTTTCATCAATGTCTTAAAGTTTCCTGCATACAGATCTTTTGCCTCCTTAGGCAGGTTTATTCCTAGGTATTTTATTCTTTTTGTTGCAATGGTGAATGGGAGAGTTTCCTTCATTTCTCTTTCTGCTCTTCCGTTGTTAGTGTATAGGAATGCAAGAGATTTCTGTGCATTCATTTTGTATCCTGCTACTTTACTAAACTCATCAATTAGTGCTAGCAGTTTTCTGGTAGAGACTTTAGGGTTTTCTATATATAATATCATGTCATCTGCAAAGAGTGACAATTTTACTTCTTCTTTTCTAATTTGGATTCCTTTTATTTCTTTTTCTTCTCTGATAGCTGTGGCTAAAACTTCCAAAACTATGTTGAATAATAGTGGTGAGAGTGGACACCCTTGTCTTGTTCCTGTTCTTAGAGGGAATTCTTCCAGTTTTTCCCCATTGAGAAGGATGTTGGCTTTTGGTTTGTCATATATGGCTTTTATTATGTTAAGGTAATTTCCTTCTATGCCCATTTTCTGGAGAGCTTTTATCATAAATGGATGTTGAACTTTGTCAAAAGCTTTTTCTGCATCTATTGAAATGATCATATGGTTTTTATCCTTCAATTTGTTGATATGATGTATCACGTTGATTGATTTGCGTATATTGAAAAATCCTTGCATCCCAGGGATAAACCCCACTTGATCATGGTGTATGATTTTTTTAATGTGCTGTTGGAGTCTGTCAGCTAGTATTTTGTTGAGGATTTTTGCATCTATATTCATCAGTGATATTGGTCTGTAGTTTTCTTTTTTTGTGACATCTTTGCCTGGTTTTGGTATCAGGGTGATGGTAGCCTCATAGAATGAGTTTGGGAGTGTTCCTCCTTCTGCAATATTTTGGAAGAGTTTGAGAAGGATAGGTGTTAACTCTTCTCGAAATGTTTGATAGAATTCACCCGTGAACCCATCTGGTCCTGGGCTTTTGTGTGTTGGGAGATTTTTAATCACTGCCTCAATTTCTGTACTTGTGATTGGTCTGTTCATAGTTTCTATATCTTCCTGGTTCAGTCTTGGAAGATTGTATTTTTCTAAGAATGTATCCATTTCTTCCAGGTTATCCAATTGATTGGCATATAGTTGCTTGTAGTAGTCTCTCATGATGTTTTGTATTTCTGAGGTGTCCGTTGTTACTTCTCCTTTTTCATTTCTAATTCTGTTGATTTGCATCTTCTCCCTTTTTTTCTTGATGAGGCTGGCTAATGGTTTATCAATTTTGTTAATCTTCTCAAAGAACCAGCTTTTAGTTTTATTTATTTTTCTTATGGTTTCTTTCCTTTCTTTTTCATTTATTTCTGCTCTGATCTTTATGATTTCTTTCCTTCTGCTCACTTTGGGGTTTCTTTGTTCTACTTTCTCTAGTTGTTTTAGGTGTAAGGTTAGGTTGTTTATTCGATAATTTTCTTGTTTCTTAAGGTAGGACTGTATTGCTATAAACGTCCCTCTTAGAACTGCTTTTGCTGCATCCCATAGGTTTTGGGTTGTTGTGTTTTCGGTGTCATTTGTTTCTAGATATTTTTTGATTTCCTCTTTGATTTCTTTAGTGATTCCTTGGTTGTTTAGGAGTGAATTGTTTAGCCTCCATGTGTTTGTATTTTTTGCAGTTTTTTTCCTGTAATTGATATCTAGTCTCATGGCGTTGTGGTCTGAGAAGATGCTTGATATGATTTCAATTTTCTTGAATTTGCCGAGGTTTGATTTGTGACCCAAGATGTGATCTATCCTGGAAAATGTTCCGTGTGCACTTGAGAAGAAAGTGTAGTCTGTCGTTTTTGGATGGAATGTCCTATAAATATCAATGAAGTCAAGATGGTCTAATGTGTCATTGAAAGCTTGTGTGTCTTTATTGATTTTCTGTTTGGATGATCTGTCCATGATGTAAGTGGGGTGTTCAAGTCTCCCACTATTATTGTGTTACTGTCGATGTCCCCTTTTATGGATGTTAGCATTTGCCTTATGTATTGAGGTGCTCCTATATTGGGGGCATAGATATTTACCATTGTGATATGTTCTTCTTGGATGGATCCCTTGATCATTATGTAGTGTCCTTCCTTGTCTCTTTTAATAGTCTTTACTTTCAAGTCTAATTTGTCTGATATGAGTATTGCTACTCCAGCTTTCTTTTGACTTCCATTTGCATGGAATATCTTTTTCCATCCCTTTACTTTCAGTCTATATGTGTCCCTTGGTCTGAAGTGGGTTTCTTGTAGGCAGCATATAGAAGGGTCTTGTTTTTGTATCCATTCAGCCAGTGTGTGTCTTTTGGTTGGAGCATTTAATCCATTTACATTTAAAGTGATTATTGACATGTGTGTTCCAATTACCATTTTCTTAATTGTTTTGGGTTTGTATTTGTAGGTGTTTTCCTTTTCTTGTGTTTCCTACTTAGAGAAGTTCCTTTAGCACTTGTTGTAAGGCTGGTTTGGTGGTGCTGAATTCTCTTAACTTTTGCTTGTCTGGAAAGCTTTTGATTTCTCCCTCAAATCTGAATGAGATTCTTGCTGGGTAGAGTATTCTTGGCTGTAGGTTTCTCTCTTTCAGGACTTTCAGTATATCCTGACATTCCCTTCTGGCTGGCAGAGTTTCTGTAGAAAGGTCAGCTGTTATCCTTATGGGTTTTCCCTTATATGTTGTTTGTTGCTTTTCTCTTGCTGCTTTTAATATTTTTTCTTTGTGTTTAATTTTTGTTAGTTTGATTAATATGTGTCTTGGTGTATTTCTCCTTGGGTTTATTCTGTATGGGACTCTCTGTGCTTCTTGGACTTGGTGAATTATTTCCTTTCCCATGTTGGGGAAGTTTTCCACTATAACCTCCTCAAATATTTTCTCAGACCCTTTCTTGTTTTCTTCTTCTTCTGGGATGCCTATAATTCGAATGTTGGTACACTTAATATTATTGCTGAGGTCTCTGAGACTGTCTTCTATTCTTTTTATTCCTTTTTCTTTTTTCTGCTCTGTGGCGTTTATTTCCCCCATTCTATCGTCCAACTCACTTATTCGTTCTTCTGCCTCAGTCATTCTGCTGGTTATAGCATCTAGAGTATTTTTAATTTCAGTTATTTTGTTATCCATTGCTGTTTGTTTTTCTGAGTTCTTATGAACTCTTTCTTGTACTTTCTCTATTTTGTTATCGAGATTTTGTATCATTTTTACTATCATTACTCTAAATTCTTTTTCAGGCATTTTTCCTATTTCCTCCTCATTTATTTGGTCTTGTGGGTTTTTTTCCTGCTCCTTTGCCTGCATGGTGTTTCTTTGTTTCCTCATGGTTGTCCAAACTTTTGGGGTTGCTTGTCCTGCTGATAGAGGTGTTTATAGAAGACTGTCCAAGCCTCAGACTAATGTCCAAGTATTGCATTAAACGAATATTAAGTCTAGGAAACACATACATGTATAAGACACACAATTACTGAATCCGTTAGGACATAAGGCTCTAGAAAGACCTGACAGAACCCCAGTGTGCTATCAGATATTCAAAGAGAAACCCAACAGAAATTGACAACTGAAACAGAACAAATCAGAGACAAAAGCAAAAGCAAACAAACAAACAAATAACACCTTACACATACAAACATTAATCCAGGGAGATTTTGTAAGCTAGGATCAAATATAGAAAAGAGCCAGAGTACCACCAGAGAGAATGGAGATTCTCAGAATGTAATTAGACAACTGTACTAAGAAGTAAGATAAAGACAAAAGCCTAATATTAAATACCAAGGCAGTGCGTCATCTGGAGAATAGAGCAAGGAGTCTGAGCAGACCAATAGTGTTGCTTATAAGTATGTTAAGATAAAATAAACTTAAAATGGCTGGAAGAAAGGGGAACAGAAGAGCGTAATGTGGTTGGAAATATGCAAATAAAAAGAAAGGAATAGAAATGTATAAAAGATAGGGATGAAAGGAAAGTATGAGAGATATATTGTCCGTACTACCAAAAACTTAGCTAGATATAGACGTATATAAAAAGGCAAAAAAAAAAAAAAGAATAAAAAATATCATTAAAAAATTATGTTATAAAACTTGTAGATCCCTTAGGGCTAAGATCGTATTTAATAAAGAAAAAAAAAAAAGAGAGAGAGAGAAAGAAAAAGAAAAATAAAAAATCCAGAACTGATCCCAGAATGGACCAGTTCAATAGGTATTGATACTACTATTTCTGTTTCCTTAGCATCTCAGCTATAAGTGTCCTTCTCCTTGCCTTGGGTTTTTTTGCATTATTCTGTGACCAGCAGAGGTTCCTTTATTGTTCGTCTGTAAGCGTTGGTGTGTGGGGAGGGAGAGGGTACAATAGTGGCTCCTTCTCCTGGGAGTGAGTGTGCAGTGGCGCACTGTTGTTTCAGTCGGGCTTGGAGGTGCCTGTTGCAGAGGGACGCTGGTGGCTCAGGCGTAAACAGAAAGTCTTAGAGTTGGGCCTCTCTCGGGTTTTTTTTTTTTTGGTTGCTGTTGTTGTTGTTGTTGTTGTTGTTTTCTCTGGGCAGCCTCTCTGCTGCTGGCGTTGCAAGGGGTTTTAATCTAGCCCCGCCCGAGTGCCTGAGGGTGCTTGTTATCCCTGAGCGCCTTAGGTGGGACAGCGTCTCTCCACTGCCTGTTGCAGAGGCACGGAAAGAGAGAGAGAGGCTATGTGTGCAGCTCCTCCCCCCCGCCCAGGAGCCTGCAGCCTCCAGCCGCCATCATGGCCGGGCAGCTCTCAGGGACGGGCACTCCCCTCCGCGGACCTCCTCCCTCCTGTCCTCTCGGTCGGTCACCCTACCAGCAACAGTGTTTCTCACCCTGCTCTCCGGTTCCCATGCTCCCGCTCCTGGACCTTCCGTTCAGCCGCGGATCGATGTCTCGGTCCGGGAGCGCTGAGCTGCGCTGCGGACCCTCCGTATGTTTCTCACTCCCTCCCGTCTGCCACAGCTCTGCCGCTTCACCCTCTTTGAGCCGTCGTAGATTCCTCCCTACCGGCTATGTCGGGCTCCCCACAGTCCTTTCTGGTGTCCGAGGCCGTCTGCTGGTGTTCAGCTGGTTCTCTGTGGGAATGACTGCATCCTTCCGTGCATTCCCAATGCATCTGTGGAGAGGGATGCACTCCACGTCTCTCTACTTCGCCGCCATCTTTTCTCCCCCGCAGTGTATTTTTCATTGCAGTTATTGTGTTGCATATCTCTGCTTGTTTGCTTTTTAATTTTTCTAGGCCTTTGGTAAACTTTTCAATCTTTGCATCCAGTCTTTTTTCAAAGTCCTGGATCATCTTCACCATCATTATTCTGAATTCTTTTTCTGGAAGGGTGCCTATCTCCTCTTCCTTTAATTGTTTTTCTGGGGTTTTATCCTGTCCCTTCATCTGGTACAAAGTCCTCTGCTTTTTCATTTTCTCTATCTTTCTGTGGCTGTGGTTTTCAGTTCCACAAGATGAAATACTGCTGATGCTGCTTGATACTGCTGTCTGCTCTCTTGTGCAGGAAGCTATCTCCTAGGAATATTTTCATATATTTCTACATGTAGAGTAAGATCTCTTCAATGAGGCATAGTCTTTCAAAGACATTTTAAATGATTATTAGGTGTCAGGATATGATTTAATTAAGTCTTAAATTCAACTATATGTTGCTCTATGAAACAAGTAACAAATCCAAAGTTCTTACCATGACATGGTCTTCCTTGATCTATCCTCATTTCCAAATAGCCTCCAGCTCACCTTACCCCAGGCCACTGGTCAGCTTGGTATTCCTCAAATATAAGAGACTTGCTGCTATGTCAGTGTCTTTGTACTTGCTTTTTCCATAACCTGGAACACTGGCTCACTCCCTTCCTTCCTTCCGGTTTTTACTTAAATTCTGCCCTATCAGAGAAGTCTTCCCTGACCACCATTTACAAAATACTACTCTCAAATACCATATTCTAAGTTTTTAATTTGCTTCAATTTGTTTTACAGCACTTAGCCCCATATCTGACATATTTATATCTTTATCTGGGTGTTTATTCTGTCTCTTCCAATTAGAACAGGAGAGCAGGAACTTTTCTGTTTTATACAATTCTTTCACTCCAGAACTTAGTGTTTGGCACATGTTAAATGTTCAATAAATATTGGTTGAATGAAATAACTGATGTTGAGACAATCTGGTGCACAGGTGTTTCCTATGTTGAGTTAAGGTCCGCCAGGCTATACTCAACATCTGCAGGAGACTGGCACAGTCTTTTCAGTCTCTGTTGAAAGATTCATTATGATTTTCAAAATGTTAAAATGTGAAGAAAGAAGTGCATTGTTAAAAAGATTAAATAAAATAATGCATGAGAAGTGTTTGGCAGAATGCCAAAACTTAAATATTCAATAAATGCAATAAACTTACTTCCATCTGAATTCATCCCTTCACATTCCTCTCCTGTCACAATGGAAATGTTGGCTTTTGTCTAGTTTAAGTTAAAGCCTTCCATGTGTATCTTAGAGTTTAATCCATCCTCACCTTCTCAGGGACAACTTACCATCTCTTACCCTCCTCCTTCCTCTCACATCCTCGGTTTATTGCATCCTACCCGTTAACCTTGAAACCTGATCCGCTCAGGAAGGGCCCCTTTT